>NW_019396621.1:145699-227464 GCF_000591075.1 Eurytemora carolleeae | reverse complement strand
GGGGGGGGGGGGTAAATAACCCCAATAACCCCCCTAGTATGGCCGCCACTGTTGATAACTGTAACCTGTTTATCTTCTTTGAAAGAACTTATATTGGTTAGAATGATCAGTATCATAAATTCATTCAGGAGAAAACGTAACATTATATCTGTCCTTTTTCAATGTAGATGATTAAAATTATATATGTATTTTAATGCTTTTTTTTCAGAAATTTATAAACGATTATTTCTTGCAATTATCAGTAATTAAACAAGGCACTTAACAAATTTTCTTTCATGGCGCGATCCGCGCACACATGAAAAGAATTGATTAACATATTGATAAAATATAAGTTGTTGAAAGTATAAATTTTTTAAAAACACAAGAAAGCAGACGATTTGAATTGATCACAGCCAAATCTGCATGCTACAACTGAAAATTTCCCTAATTCTTCGACACCAAACCCAATTAATATATATACCGCTTTTATTGAAAAAAAAATTCTAATGGGGGGGGCCCGTCCCCCCCCCTATTCCCCCCCCCCCGGCCCAGACATTACAAAATAATGTTTTGCCCCCCCCCTAGTAAAAGCGCTAAATGCGCCTCTGAAGCCCTCTAAAATTTGCGTAAAGTCGTGCATGCACTCCGTGCATGAATTATACGTCTCTCGACATGAGTCATGACTCATGAAGTAGAGCCAAAATCTAGACGCAATTATTTACGTAAAATTGCCAAAATGTAAAGAGGCCTTAGTATTTTAGGTTTTCGGGTTAGTATAAGGGTGTGATTTAAGCGGTGGCTTCTCTGGTATTTAATGCTTTTTGAATAACCCTGCATAAATACCGTCTCGGGCTGCTTGGCCTCCACTTTGGTCAGACCGGGCCGAAGCGTCCAGGCTAGCGCCATGCTTAAGGCTCACCAGCCACCGGCCGGTACGGAAAGTCGGCTTTCTCGACCCGGCCCCTATTGAACCTCTATACCCTCTATGCCCTCTACACTAGTTTCCTCATCAGTCGGTCCGGGACAAATTGCTCCAAACCAAGAGTTTGCCAGCCCGTGCCGGGACATGTCCTAAACAAGCTCAAGCTGGAGAAAGAATTGAGAGAGTCTAGAGAGTAGAGAGAGAGAATTAGAATTGAGAAAAATTTAGTGCAGGCCGGACCGCCCTCGTGGGCACAAGAAAGGCATGTGTTTGTACTTTTCAAGTTTTCTATAAATTTCAATGTTTTGTCATAGATCCTACCAACTGTGCCTGTAAGCAAACCATGCATGAGTTTATTTTATAATTTTAATTAAAAGTCCAGCGTGACATGGAGAATTACAGAAGTTAGAAAGATAAGACAAGAAGCCGGGTTTTACACTCCCATGTAGAGGAGAGAAGTGCAAGGCAGGTAGACTCCGTGAATTTCATCATTCTGCGTACACAGATTGATTTCATCATGCCCAATGTGTACTTAGAATATTAGCAATAGATTTGTATTTATGTTTAGACAGTGACATGACTCTGACACCAGTACTAAGGTGTATAGAAATAAACGTTTATCAATCAATCTAAATAATTTCTCAATATAGTTCTAGTTTATATTTAATAGCGTACAAATTACAAAAGCAGCACGATCTTAGTTCATACAATTCGCTTTTATTAGATTAAAGTATACTTTAAGTTGATAAGATTCTTCAACCCTACTAATTTCCTTGAACCCGATTGGTGGCCCCTCCCCTTGTCCCCCTCCTCTTATAAGTTTTGTATATGTAAATTTCTTGTAATACATGGACTCCATGGACAAAGTCAAACATGGCCGCAGCGTCGGCCCCCTATCCTCTGTGCTTGTCATTGTCGCATGAGCGCTTGACCCAGAAACGTATTACCCTAACCTAGCCCTAAAATAATATAAAATAAATATTAGAATTTTACAAAATGAATAGTTTTGCTGTAATACGGGTCCCTCCTAGTGCTAGACTATGGGTATCGTAATATACTTCTAACAATAGTGCTCTGAACTTTTAAAATTATGCATCAGTTGCAACATTGTCAAATTATTGAATCCTGAACGACAGTTTTAAGTAAAAGAAGATAGGTAATTTCCTTGTTTACGATTTTGGGACCCCGCGCCTCGTCTCTCCATCCTATAATTTTTGTGCACAGCATTTTAGGGTATATTTGGGGCCATGGTTCCGCAGCATTCTGCTCTCTAGTATATTTATTCCGCTGCGCTAGGCCCCCTAGACTGTCCTAGCCGCAGCGCTCGGCCAAGAAATTGTCTTAACCTAACCTAACCCTGCAATAATTTAAGATTTGTTTGAAATTGAAGGCCGCTGCGAAGGGCCAAGAAATTTACAAAACCCTGAAATAATTCAAAAAAGTAATAATTTGTTTAAATTAGATGAAATCTAGGTCTTACAAAAATCTTATTCCAAGACTGAATCAAAGAAATGACGCCGCTAACTCTACACTTTCCTGGTTTTCATTTAAGTTATTCATTTTTTCATGTGTATTTCAGCAAATAAAATGGACGAAGAGGAAAAGAAGAAGATAAGACGTCTGGTAGAAGATCTAGTCTGCTCTACAGATCTTCAATTGGACCAGCAGAAGATGAAAAGCTTGAAATCAAAATGTAAAATCAGCGACGATTTTCTCTCTGAAGTACATCAGCAATTGTTCCGAAATTTGGCAAAGAAAAATTCAGATATTCGAATTTTATGTCTAGATATCCTGGATGAACTGTTTTCTAGATCACACTACTTCAGGACTCTAGTTCTAGAATCCTTTGATTCGATTACGTTGCTCTGTGTTGGAGTTGATAGTTTAAACCCTCTACCTTTACCAGCTGCAGCGGCTAAAAAACTTCAATCCAATGCAATCAGAATTATAAATGGTAGGAATACATTTAATACAAAAATAATAATTTTAGTAAATCATCTATGTGCTTTTTTAAAATTGAAAAGTTATCAATATGGAGAGCGGTTTTTTTAACAGTTTATGTGGAAACCAATCACCCCCCTCCCCTTGAAACCTATTCACGAGAGAAAATGGAATAAATGAAAAAAGTTTCATATTTATATTTCTGTATAGATCGCGCTCAAAAATGCATCTGTAAAGGCCAATTCTGTAAACTATGAACTTGATTTCTTTTCACTTATATTAATAAATATACCAGAAATGCGATCGGTCTCTACAATTCTAATTTTAACGCGTCTTGGTCTATAATTCAAATTTTTTCATTTCAATTGCATGCGCCAACAAAAAGTAGAAGTAAATTATTACAATTTATGTTGAACTAGGCTTTCATGTCTTCTAATTTAAGTTATAATTAGGCTTTTTCTGTGAGCATCTTCTCTTTTGTATATTATAAAACAATGATAAAAAAATTCGCGGATTAATTTATACTTTTTCATGGATTTTTAAAATGTTAAAAAAATCGAAGTTTTTTCTGACAAAGTTTTGTTATTTTAAAGACATGTTCCTTGTTAATATTATTTTCCTTGCATTTTCTTTGTATTCATTTTATTAATTTGACTAGGATGGATGTCTAAGTATGGTGGAGGGTATACTAAACTGAAAGTTTGCTACGAAGCTTTAAAACGAAAAGTAAACTTTAATTCCCTGACATTAATCAACGATGCTGAGGAAACTGCTCGGAGAAAGGTAGGATGCATAAAGGGACGGATAACGTGACTTTCAGTCATCTTCAAATTTAAAGATTTACCATCCTGATTCACAACGGTACCCTTTTATTCTGATGAGTAAAAATATCGTTGTTAATTTCCTTATGATATTTGTTACCTTTTCAAAGCGGGTATTGCACCTTTTATAATGGAGAATTAATTAAAAACACGTCACCGGTCATTGTTAAAGAGCAAATAATTTGTAATACTTGTTGAAAACGAACTTTTGAATAAGAAGCGAGTTGACATCACTAAAATTTGTCTTTACAGAATTTTTAAGAATTCATAGAATGGGGGTTATTTTGTTTCAGGAAAGGGAAAGAACGGAAGCAATCTGGAGAACTAGGCTACTGCAGGTTGAGAAAGAAGTTCAAGAAAATCAGGTAAACATCTTGGCTTCACCTAAACCGTTGTCAGATACCAACCAACCAATGGATTTAATCGGTTTGCCAACCACCAGAAGTATCTCCTTGACTCCCCCGGCTTGGGAAAAGCTAGTGGGGGGTTAAAGGCCCGGCATTGGAACAGGTGTGGGATAATGCTTTGCACACCTGGCGGCGGTTTGGGGTATGCACATTGGGATCTCTTGCAAGTTCCATTTCTTTATGTTCTTTATGTGCTGTATTTTAAGTCCTTTTCTCTTTTATTCTTTCTTTAGCTCTCTTTAGTTTATTTGTTACTCTAATGGACTGTAAGGGTAATTGCAAGTGACCTTCCATTACAAGATGTTAATGTCCGATTCACAACAGTACCCTTAAAACCTTTTTTTTGTAAACCCCTTTAAAAGTAAAATATGCGGTAATGTTAAGTTACACAAGTAGCGCATCAGCTGTATTATTCATTTATTTTAAGGTCAAGCATTACACAGCGTACACCGCGTCTTACAGGGAATTAAGTAGTTTTCAACATGTTTAACCAAAGAGCTTTTTGTTGTTTTGTTACTTGTTGAACAATCAAAGGTTTAAAGGGTAAAATTGTGAATCCCTCTTTTCATGGAGGGTCACTTTAAGGTGTATTTATTGTTTCATTACTTTATGTTATCATTATTACTTTGAATTATTCATGTTCTTCCCAAGGAATATTACAGGAACGTCCATAAAATTAAATATACTAAAGTTCCTTTCAAAACTTCAGTACACATTTTTTTAAAAGCTTTACTCTTATGCTGATCCCTTCCTGTTTCTCGTACATTTATATTTTTAGTTTAACCAATCCTTTGTTTATTTGCAAGTTCTTTTTGTTTCATTAATAACTTAATTTTTTACAATCTCTTTTTGTTTTTTAAATGAAAGTTTTTTAACAAGTGATTATTATGTAGGAAACAATAGATTCCACTATTGTTGAGTCCAAGAACTGTATAGAGTTGTGGAAAACTAGTGGAAACTGTGTTGAACTCACAAATCCAGTTGTAGCAGCTGTAGCAGACCAGTTCAATATACTGGATAGGAGATTACTCCCACTCAGGTAGCAGACCAGTTCAATATACTAGATAGGAGATTACTCCCACTCAGGTAGCAGACCATTTCAATATACTGGATAGGAGATTACTCCTACTCAGGTAGGAGTAGATCAGTTCAATATACTAGATAGGAGATTACTCCCACTCAGGTAGGAGCAGACCATTTCAATATTCTGGATAGGAGATTACTCCCACTCAGGTAGCAGATCAGTTTAATATACTGGATAGAAGATTACTCCCACTCAGGTAGCAGATCAGTTCAATATACTGGATAGGAGATTACTCCCACTCAGGTAGGAGCAGACCAGTTCAATATACTACATAGAAGATTACTCCCACTCAGGTAGGAGCAGACCATTTCAATATACTGGATAGGAGATTACTCCCACTCAGGTAGGAGTAGACCAGTTCAATATACTAGTTAGAAGATTACTCCCACTCAGGTAGCAGACCATTTCAATATACTGGATAGGAAATTACTCCCACTCAGGTAGGAGCAGACCAGTTCAATATACTAGATAGAAGATTACTCCCACTCAGGTAGCAGATCAGTTCAATATTCTGGATAGAAGATTACTCTTACTCAGGTAGCAGATCAGTACAAAATACTTAAATATATTTTGTGCTTCGATTGTTTGGTTTTTGTTTTAAAGATATATGAAAACTTGTAATCTAATTCTTTTTGAGATTAAGGTATAAGGAAAAATAAGGGGTTTAAGAAACGTATTTTTCTGACTGCTGAAAAATATTTGAATTTTTTTTGTTTTTTAGCAAGAAGTGGACTGATACATTAACGAAGGCTGGAAATCTAACCAATCATCAGCTGTTGAGGTAAATCCCTGAAATGAAATTATAAAAAGAAAATACTAAAGATATTACCCTGGATATAGTGAGCACAGATAAATAGACCTTGCATTGTTTTAATAAACATTTTTTTCTAATTGTTTGAAGTACAACTTATAATCTTTCAAACGAATCTAATTTATCTAATCGATTATTTTTCTTTAGAAATTGTGTAGAACTAAAGAACAGATTAGATAAGCTGGTCACAGAGATGAAATCATTTGGAATACAATTTCATCAGAAACGGGACAAACATACAATAGAAAAAAAGGTTAAAATTTATCCTTAAAAAATATAATTTTACAACGATAAAATTGAAAAATTGGACATCAAAGGGCAAGTTAATACTTTTCTTCATGCTTTATTTATTTTTCTTTAAAATTTATTTATTTTCCAAAATTCAGCGAAATGTTACCCCAAAAAATGCGACTTCTAGGGAAAAAAGAGATTTTTTAAGGGGGGGGGAAATGATTTTCAGGAAAAATACCCCCCTGCATGAATATTAAAGATTAACTAATTTGTTACTACCATCCTAGATTGAGGTTTCTGGTCTTTTTGAAGATCCGACAACCTGGGCTGCGTCGGTTGTAAGGTTGCAGACTACAAACAAAACTGATCTACCAAGCACAATTACTAGCATGGCTCTCAACCAAACCTTCCTACAGGAAAAACGTCCAAGCTCCAATCCCTCTGATGGGATTAAAACATTCTCAGCTCCCAAAGATCCGTCCGGCTCCAAAAAATTCCCATCTCAACCAAGTTGTTCTAAAACCGTTTCATCCGTTTCTGATATACCTGAACCTTACAGTTCAGAACTTAATTCTGAACCTATTTCTTCTCCGTCCCAATCTTGTAGCTCCAAATCTGAACCTTGCAGCTCTGCAATCCACCCTTGCAACTTGAATCCTAGCTCTGCGTCCCAACCCTGTGGCTCTAATGAAATCTGTTCACAACCTGACCGAACCACGTCTAGTTCTCCTAGTTTCCGCAGTATATTTGATATCCCTGGAGAAAGAATACCAAAACTTAAACTCTCAGGGATTAAGACAAGAAACGTCTGAAAATAAATACAATTTTGCTTAATTTTTATCAGATAATTTTTACAATCCATAATCAAAATCAAACCAGGGATGGTGTATTTTCACAAGAAATCAGTTACTACTTTTTACCTCCAGAAGTTATGTACGTTTGCGCAGGGCGAAATTTTTTTTATGGTTTAATTCGCTCAATTAAGGAAAATAAATGAGGGGAGATGAAAGAAATTTTTGGGTAAAAGAATGAAAAATGATGAAGAAAAAATTTGCTTTTTTAAGTCCAATTTTTCATTTTTCCCTCACAAATGATCACAAAGCATTTAACCTCCCCCCCCCCCCTCAAAATTCTAAAACCCTAGAAAATATACACCCCTGCAACAAACCGAAAAACAAAAGCTTTTTCTGTAATGATATAATATGGTTTGATACAGCTACTGCGTTGCGTAACCTTGGGATTTGTTTTTACTCTGTTCTTCATCAACTCGTCAGGGCAATGCCGATTAGAAAGTCAGATTTGAACCAGTTTGGAATTTTAATTAAAATGGCATCTCGACTTGTTCAATGTTTAAAGTAGTCTTTAAACTTGTTTAAAATAATTATAAATGTAAGACTCTTTCAAAGAATATTTAAATGCTAGCAAGATTTTACGAACTTGTCTTGCTACATGTAGAACTATTGACTGAGGATAGGATGGTGGTTGATCAGGAGAAGAGCAGTCTCTGGTTAAACGGAGAGAGGGAGGGTGACTGTGTCGTTGTCAACCCTGGCATCCGTAGAGTTGTTGATTTCAGGTTATTTCGTACTTAAAAACCCTCATATCTTGCAAAAAAATGTTTTGCTGTTTCTAGAAGGATTAGAAAAAATTATGCCCGAGCAGCAGACCTCAAACAAAGGCTTAGGGGTTTAACGTTTCCTTGCATATAAATAAAAGTAGGGCTGGGGTAATAATTTGTTGACATATAAACTAGAAAGTGTACTGCACTTTCTGGTAGAAATTTTTAAAACTTGTCTGAGCAGCACACCGTAAACAGCGACTTAAAGGTTCCGGTGTTTTTCTTTCCAGAACAGGAAAAGGGTTTAACATTATTTTATATAGAAAAGTGTGCTAAAAGAATATGTAAACAAAACTATGTCTGACAAGCATACCATAAACAAAGGCATGTGGGTTTCGAATGTTTCTTTTCCAAAAATTATAGTGTTTTCATGTTCAATGCAGTGACCGAATTTAATGTTTATGTATTGAAGAAAATTAGAATATTCATGATTTAAGATTTGAACAGTGACCTACTTCAAAGTTGTTAGA
Source organism: Eurytemora carolleeae (assembly GCF_000591075.1). NCBI lineage: Eukaryota > Metazoa > Arthropoda > Copepoda > Calanoida > Temoridae > Eurytemora > Eurytemora carolleeae. The sequence goes on along the minus strand of NW_019396621.1, from coordinate 219,180 downwards.
TTCACTCCCTTGAAAGAATATCTAACTAAAGATATGACTCTTGATTCTTATTTAGTGGTAAGTTTGAACCAGTAACTCGTGCCTGCCGTGCCCCTCTAGAAAATGGATCGTTGTGTCCACGAATGGATCGATTTAAGTGTCCTTTTCATGGTCCTATCATCACACGTGATGCCCAAGGAGCTGCTGTAGGGTTTAGTTTGAACCCTGAGGGTCCCTTAGCTCACAAGGATCTTCGTATACCTGGACTTGGATCTAAGAAAAAGAAATCTCCAAAAAAGTTGAAAAGTGAAGCAACAAGGCAAGGGTCTACAACTAAAAACGTAATGTTTTTCATTAAAAAAATCTTGTTTTAGTTTTTTTTTCTGCTTAACAAATCTTTTGTAGAAACGAATAGATTTTTTGTTTTTGTGTCTCCCTTTGAAAATTTAATGTTTTTTTTTCTCTATAAGAAATAATCATATTTTTTCAGCCGAACGTTGTACATCTTATACTTTTTGATCTTGCCGAATTCATCGAAGATTTCCACCTCAGAATTAGAAATATACAGGGATTAAAGGGACTCTGCACGTATTTTCAAGTAACTCTTTATTTCTCATGATGCCCGATTCACAGTTACCCTGAAAAGTTATGTTATGATCAAGTATGAATTATATATATTCCATTTTATTAATCAGAACAAGAATTCAAGGGTACCGTTGTGCATCGGGCATCGCCAGCTTTGCTGGGCCCTTTAAACCCCTCTAAATTACGATCAAGAGAGTTTGAAACGAGCATCCAGTTCATACTTAAAATATAACGATTTATTGACCCTTGAACTAGGACGGACAGCTCCAGGTCTAGGTTAGAGCAGAAGGTTTTCAGCAAGAACGCCGTGAAGCGTGTATCCCGTCGCCTTGATGCTATTGACGCTAAACGAACCAAATCTCTGTTTGGGGAACAATTTAATTATTCAATGTGAATCCGGAAAACTCAAACTTTGTCCACGCCAGACCTCTAATAGTACAATTTATAAAATTTGACTGGAAGGGCCGGGAGCGGATTATTGTTTATTATTATTAGCAATCAACCCACAGACAAAGTACCATGACCTGTAGGCTATAATACACAGAAAACAGGGTTCTCTTATTTTAAATGTGAACTACCGGGAGTTACTCTCCGATTATATCTCTTGAACCTCTTGAGAAAATTGTATTGGGGAACTCGATAGAACCACAAATATTAAAAAGTCGACTTTCCAGGCAACGCTGGGTTCCCAAGCTATTAAAATGATAAAAACAAATTAAGTTCTCAATAAAGTACTATTTCTCTTTAATTTGTGATTTTTGTCCCTTATATGTGTAAATTATATTGTGATATGACTTAGAATTTATCTTATCTGTGATATTTGATACTTGCACTCATATTATTTATAAATATAAACTCTGGATTTCAGATAGATAAATGGTAGTGGACTGAGTCACAGAAACAGAATGCACGTGATGACGAAGGTATGAGAGTAGAAATTTTTTTAAACTCTTTATTTATCATAACTTATTAAAGTTTAGAAATACATTGATAACCAAAAAACTCGGAATTGTGAAAACAATTTTCAGACTGAAGATATGACTAAGTATGGTACGCAGCAATTGTACAGTTCAAACAGACCCAATTCACTTAATTAGTGATTTAATAAGTCTAGTAAAACTATTTGTAACACCATCAAGTACACTTAACTGTTACCACAAAGTCGTCTTTTCAGAGTTCTGGTTATCATTGTACTAAAAGTCGTGATAAAAGTTTCGAACAACTAACTTACTCGTAATAAGTAAAGAAATACTAAATGCTTTGAATATATTTAGAACTATTAAAACTCGGTTGTATTATAGTTTAAACTTCTTAAACTCATTGTATTAAAGTTCAAGACTACTTAAACTCGGTTGTATTATAGTTTAAAACTCGCTGTATTATAGTTTATAACTATTTAAACTAGTTGTATTATAGTTTAACGACTTTTTAAACTCGCCGAATTAAAGTTTTAATCTCGTTGTATTATAGTTTAAAACTACTTAAACTTGTTGTATTATAGTTTAAAACTCCTTAAACTCGTTGTATTATAGTTTAAAGTACTTAAATTCTTTGTATTAAAGTTTTAAAACTACTTGAACTCGTTGTATTAAAGTTTTAAAACTACTTGAAATCGTTGTATTATAGTTTTTAAACTTCTTAAACTCGTTGTACTATAGTTCTAAAACTACTTGAACTCGTTGTATTATAGTTTTAAAACTTATTAAACTCGTTGGATTATAGCTTAAATCTACTTAAACTCGGTTGTATTAAAGTTTAAGAAAACTTAAATTCGTTGTATTTTAGTTTAAAACTACTTAAACTCGTTGTATTAAAGTTTTTAAAACTTCTTAAACTCGTTGTATTATAGTTTAAAACTACTTAAACTCGTTGTATTAAAAGTTTTTAAAACTTCTTAAACTCGTTGTTTATTAAAGGTTTAAAACTACTTAAACTCATTGTATTATAGTTTAAAACTACTTAAATTCTTTGTATTAATGTTTTAAAAATACTTAATCTCGTCTTTTTAAAGTTTTAGAACTACTTAAACTGGTAATAAGTATAGAAATACTAAAATTCTTTGAATTTAGAACTTTAATAAAACTCGTATTTAAGTTTTAAAAAGCTTGTAAACTTTGTAAAAAAAACTAAAAATAATTTAGCTTGTTTTGAAGTTTCTCTTGAGTCTATTCATGAATTGTATGAAATAAACTTACGACTTTTAGAGATTGTAAAGGTAGTTTCCCGTGTTCCGGTTCTAAACGATATTCTAATAGCTTTGTCGGATCAAGTTTGAATTTAATATCATTGTTTTTGATTTTGAAAACTGATTTATCTATTGTGGTTTCTCCTGTAAACAATGCGAAATTATCAGATTAAGTTTTCAAGGGTACGGTTGTAAATCGAGCATACACTTCTTTTTTAAATGTAGGGCCTATTCAAATTATTCCGACAGTCCCTTTAATATAAACGTTTTTTAAAATCCATATTTTTTGTTAAGGGCAAGATTAAGCTTGGGCGTGAAACCCTCACTAACGAGAAACATTTTACCAGTCTCAGCAAAACCTTCTCCGACGCATTCGTTACCGGCAAGTTCTGCGATGTAAAGGTTGTCTGTCAGGTAAGAGCTGGGGTCCATATAATTCCACCCATTACGATCCCAAATGTAGATTGATTGATATTAGGGTCATTGCGAAATATTTGGAAGTATAATGTTAAGATGTAGAAAAATTCCACACTGCAAGCTGCGTACTGCAAGGGGTGTCTTTATTTCATTGTATATGATAATTTATCTGTTATATTGATCACTGATATTCACATCTTTAAACGCCCCAAATGCAGTAAACATTTCTAAACCGTAGAACATGTACACAAAAAGTTCAAAACGACACAGAAAATGTATTTTCATGCATCTAAATGTACTTTCAACCCTGATCCCATTTGGGATCAAAAATTAAATTATATGAAGTATGGACCCCGTTCCCTAGTCACAAAGAGAAAACATTCAGTCCCCTTTTACTCGAATTATCGATATCAGTTTTCCACGAAGATAATTTCCAGTCTTTCTCATCCACTCCGTGCCCAATAATGGTTTTTTTTTCTTAATTTCTTTTACGCTTTTTTCTTTACTATTGCTTATCGTTATGCTAAAGATAGATTGGCCATCTTTTTAATCTGGGAAATAAGACATTCATTTATTTTTTTAGTTGATGGATTACAATAACAGGTGGTCTTATTTAATCTAGGAGTTAAAAATATATATGTTAGGGTGACAAATGAAGGGGGTTAAATTTTTTTTGGGGTGCATTGGTTCTTTGTGTGATTGGCCCAGTATGAGCATTTTGTGAACATCTGAGGTTGATCGTAGCATTGCATCAGGTGTCAGTCGTTGTCGGTATCGGTTTTTCGGCAAAGCCTTGATTTTTGATGTAGGTCATTGACCTCCGATCCCAAATTTTCTTTGTGAACCGGTCAGATGACCAAAATTGGAGACAATATGCAAAATTTAAGCCTTGTATCTCGATTTTTATAACTAAATGAAGCCTGTTTAAAATTTGGTGTCATAAAGTGTCAAATTACCATCATATCCTTGACAAAAATCGCGATTTTTTATTGACACTGCTACTTCCACCTAAATTCAACAAGTTAGAGCAATTTTTTGCATTTCATTACTAAGGGTTGACATCACCCCTAGAATAAATGCACCTCTTGATTTTCTGACTTGTCAATTTTTCTGTGTCCACCTGATATTTTATTATAAGAGGTTTTACTGAAACCTGGGCAACTGATTGCACCCTCACCTGTCGCTTCAATAACTGAACAATTCCTTTATTTATTTTATTTTAGGATTCGAACCTATGGGCCCACCGTGTAGTTCTGAGCACAGTTTCCCCTTTTCTACGAAACCTGTTGGTAGAGTTTGAGAGAAGAGGAGATGATGTTATCACAATCTTTCTCCCGCTTATAAAGGTTTTAATAATTTTTTTTGTTTCACAAAAAAGTTTGAATACTAAGTAATAATTGTAATTATTTGGCTATTAGGACTGTAAATAAGATAAGTATCAAATTTATCGTTACTTATAACATAAGATTAATCAATTTAATTAATTTAGTGTTTTACAGTAAATGATATCTCATCTATGGCTTCTTAGTCAGAGATTTAAAGTATGTCGTTGTTAAGTGTGAATGACAAGTTTTAAACGAAATATCATTAGAAATATCACTGGGTTTTTCATTCTTCTGTCAAGTTAGATTTGCGTCAAGACAAACGATTGTTTTTTAGGGTTATCATATGAAACTGGTTCTAGACTATATATACAGTGGTGCTATGTACCTCTGCGGAGCACATCTGCAGTACGTTATACAGGTATTATTTGAGCTCGGTATTAATGTATAGTATGAAGAAGTTGAACTAGATAGTAGGTAGGGATAGTTAAACTACTTTTCGTTTCGCCCTAGATCATAACAAAATTTTGAAAAGGATTTATTTTATAATCTAGGGTTAATTACCTTCCCAACATTTGCCGCCTTGGATTCGGATACGTTTAAAAGATTAAACTCCGGATCCGCAGATCCGGATTTACGGAATAAATAAATCATCTTAAAAGAACTTAAAATTTAGACATTAATAAAGTAGTGGAAAACAGAAGATAAAATTCGGAAATCTTTTCTTATTTGAAAAGAAATTTGTAAAATTATAAAAGTATATTAATGATCCGAATCAAAATTAAATTGTCGAAAGTATATGTTGGTCTAATGAATGATCTTATTATTTTAGGTGATGGAGGTTCTACAGTTGAAGTGCGGTGTGTCCGTGAACAAGATGGTGAGGAACCAGGGTAGTGCCACGGATCTGGATTGGATAGAGGTAGGAGGAACATTATCTCATTCAACGAACCGGTGCACAGTGGTCCAGCAACTTGCGAAACCTACCTTTTTTACTTTCATTTTTACACATTTTTTCCACTGTTATTGATTTAATAAATTCTAATTGGCAGGAATATGCGTTTAGGATTTAAAAATTTTGTTCAACATTTTTAAAATTACTTTATGCATCAATTTGTGAACATTTAAAGAGTATGTTGAAGAGGTTTGATATAAATTCAATTAAAACTCGGTCTATTTTATTCATTTTAAAGCATTCTCTTGAAAAAAGCAGATTTTCTATGCATTTCAATAAACCCAAACCTATGGCAAAATTCGATGTTGGTATAATAGAAAAAGTTTATGGTCATTGAAACAGTGCAGGTTCAAATAGACATTTTTGAAAGATGAAACAGGTGTATTTATCTTTAAATGTTTCCACTAAATTTGTATCGCTTAAAAGGGGAAAACGGATAATTTTTTAACAAAATAAGTGAGAGAAAAAACTTTCTAGATGTCCCCACGTTTACATTTTTTCCCCCAAATCTTCGAAAATCATTTGCCCTTCCCATTACTAGTGTAAATATGACCATACTAATCATTTAAGAGAAATTCAAGACGTAAAATTTTTCAATGATTAAATTTCAAAAAGAAATATTGTTATCCAGGTTGAGCACAGCACTGTAAAGATTAAATCTAATATTCCCCCCTGTCTTCCTCCTGTTGATCCACAGACCCAGGCTAAACCAGCTCCAGAGAAATGTAAAAAAAGCAAACCTGAACCTGATCATGTTGATAAACACAAGACTAAAGAAGGGATTGAATGCGTAGACCTAGATGCGTCTGTTGACGAGAATGATTCTGTTGAATCTGCTGGAACTGCAAAACTTGAAAAATCAACTGACTCTGCTAAACCTAAAGAACCCTCTGAGCCTGCCAACCACGAGACTGTTGTTGATTCTGAAGTTTATGATGAGGAGGGAGTTACAGAGGTCACCGAGGTTACTGGAGAAAGCGAGGATGAAGATGAGGATGAAGGGAACGTGAAGAATACCGAAGAAACTCCAAATTTGGAACCAATCTCAGGTTCCCATTATTTATTATCTTGCGGGGGGGGGGGCTGAGGGTTCAGGTTTCTCACCTTTTCTGGGAAAACTTGGAACACAAATTGGGCTCGTTGCTATAAATAAAAAATAACTAAGGAATCTGTTGCGTTTTCTTCCATCCCCAATTGTTCTTTTTTCAAATTTTGTTGCTTTTGATTTAACTACTTAATTAAATTCAGCCTATTTCCCTTTTTGTAAGAAGTGGCGACTGTACAGTTTACAATCTCCTGTTATAGAGGAACCTGTTGTTGTTGAAGTAGATGAAGAGTTTGCTGTAGATTCATTAACCAGCAGTCAAGCTGGTTCAAACAATGGGAAGAAGCATAAGTAAGTTTTAGAATCAATCGGGATTTTTTATGTTGAATATGTTGATTTGATTTGATTTGATTTGATTTGATTTGATTTGATTTGATTTGATTTGATTTGATTTGATTTGATTTGATTTGATTTGATTTGATTCGATTNGATTCGATTTGATTCGATTCGATTCGATTCGATTCGATTCGATTCGATTCGATTCGATTTGATTTGATTTGATTTGATTCGATTCGATTCCTAATTAAGGTTTTTTTTGACCCCATTTTATATAGTGGACTTTTTGGTTTTCTTATAAGAGTTCTCAAAATATATTTCGATAGAAATAAGGATATAAAATCCCTTTATCATTCTTATATGTGAGTGGTCTTAATATTTTCGGTATTAAACAGTGGTCTCTTCTTGAGCATAAAATTATCTACCGATTAATCTGAGTAACGCCACCCCCAAGCAGAAATATGTATCCAAGTGAGAAAATAGAAATAGTCTTGAAATGTATAGAACTAGAATATAAAAAAAAATTCCCCCTTTAAAGGGAGGTGATATTATTGTATTTTAAGAGTATTTATATGTGATTATTAACTATTATCACAACAATATTAATATTTTTCATAACTATAAAGTTCACCTATTGCTTAAATAGTCTAATTATTATGAATTAGTATGAATTTCAATTGGTTTTAACTACTTTAAATTTAAAAAAACACAATAAAACTCAAAAAACCAAAAAAAAATCCCACTGGGCTGTGTTAAAAAAAAACTTTTTTCCCAACCCTGCTGTATACTGTTAAAAATTTAATTGTTCTGTACGACTATGCATCAAACAGTTCTGTAATCTACTGCTATGCATTAAACTGTTCCTCACTATATTGTTATGCATTGAACTGTTCTTTACTGTCTGTTATGCATTTGACTGTTCTGCACTGTACTGTTAGGCATTAAGCTATATTTTACAATGTAAAGTGTACAATCACGTGAACAGTTTGTACTGTACGGTTATTTACTGTACTGTACGGTTGTTTACTGAACTGTACGGTTATTTACTGTACTGTACGGTTATTTACTGTACTGTACGGTTATTTACTGTACTGTACGGTTATTTACTGTACTGTACGGTTATTTACTGTACTGGTTATTTACTGTACTGGTTATTTACTGTACTGGTTATTTACTGGTTATTTACTGTACTGTACTGTACTGTACTGTACTGTACTGTACTGTACTGTACTGTACTGTACTGTACTGTACTTTACTGTACTGTACTGTACTCTACCGTACCGTACCGTACCGTACTGTACTGTACTGTACTGTACTGTACTGTACTGTACTGTACTGTACTGACTAAACATTAATTAGGTGTGCGCTGTGCGGGAGGTTGTTCAGATTCTACGAAAACCTTAGAATTCATCTAACCGGACATCTTGGAGTAAAGGTAAAAATCTATCAATCATGGTATGGATTTATTCCCGGTCTTAAATATAGTGTGTCAGGGCAGTGCTAAGGATCCATTTAATTTTGATCCAGATCCAGGTCATGAACATTTCATTAAGATTTACAGAAATTTTTTCGTAATTTTTTTGCAAAAACTTGATTAACCATTTAGAGTATAATCTCTTTTTTTTAACAGTTCAGATTTGGATTTTGAGAGCAAGAAGGTTTTTTTTCAGTTTTTGGTTTATATTTTGCCCCTTGGATCCTGATCTTTGTGTCCGCATATTTTTGCGGATCCGGATCCAGGTAGCCAAAATCTTGGGGATCCGGATCCTTCGCACTGTGGTGGAGTTTAAACTTAGTGAAAACAGATTTTGAGTTTATAAGGAAGAACCTAACATAAACTTTATCACATTTTTTTCGGAAAGAAATTTCCAATTATGTCAAATTGAAAAATTATAAATTTGAACCAAGTTATCCAAAATTAATTTTTTTCAATTTTAGGTTAGTTTGAGTCGATGTCACACTTGTCGCAGGAATTTTAAAAATCAGAACGAGCTGACTCTTCATCTTAAATCTCACAGGTTATTATTTTATTGCGTTGTATTTGATGGTTTTAATCTACAGAATGAGGGTTGTAAAGTCGGGAGATTATTCTTATTCTTATTCTTGTTCTTGTTCGTGTTCGTGTTCGTGTTCGTGTTCGTGTTCGTGTTCATCATGTTCGGATAATTTTGAAAAAGAAATGAATATTTTTTTTTACTAAAAGAACTATATTTTAAACAAACGTTTGAAGAAAACAAACGAAATAGATGTATAATACGATAATTTTGAGAAATAACGAATGATGAACGAAAGAAACGAAAAAACCACTAACTATTCTATCTCTAGTTGAAAAAGTAAAGATAAAAAAATTCGAGTTTGTTGCAAGTTTTCAGTTCCTTTATTGGATTTGTAAATTTTTTAAATCCTATGTACTTGTACTTGTACTTGTACTTGTACTTGTACTTGTACTTGTACTTGTTTGTGTTCGTGTTCGTGTTCTTGAGCTTTTGAAAATATTAAAATATTTATTTTTAGTTATGCCCGACATCTTGGAAAATACCGGTTGGCCAAGTCCGCCGCGGAGACTGCGAGAACAGAGGCCAAGATCATCACAACAGCCGGCGCTAAGGATAAAAAGATTTTGAGAAAATACACTAAAAAGCGGCAAAATATGTTGACGAGGCCAGATAAACAGCAGCAGGGTGAAACATCAGTAGTACTGGAGGCTGAAGATCCTGCTACCGAGGTTTCAGAGGACGAGAGTGATTCCACATCAAGGCCACGAGGTCGGTCCCAGAGGGTCGAGAAGATATGTTGCGAGATTTGTAGTAAAAAATTTGATTCCAAATATTTCTACTTAAGTCACATGGAGACGAAACATCGATCAACAAAAGAGGTATTTTATTCCCAATACTGACTTACTTTTTAAATTTATTTTTTGAGTTAATTAATTATCAAGTCCTACTCTTGGATCGGAAAAATTTGCATAAATCAGTATACTAACTAATTAAAATGGACAACATAGGTTTTCATAAATTGTAACATTTAACTAAGATATTTTTGATTTTGCAGGATACCGTAGTCAAGCAAGGACGGAAGAAATCTTCAGCCTCTGAGTCCACCTCTTCCAACGATAAGTCTCCTGGTTCCGTATCCTCGGAGAAAAGAGGAGGAGTCCTGAAACCTGTTCAAAGTAAAGGAGAAGTGGTCAGCTCGAATCCATACTCTCGCCAGTACTCAACCCCGACTAGGTATTATGGTATTTTTCTCACTTTCTTAAATTTTACTGCGTCTCAGAGGTTTTTTTAAATTCCCCCCACAAAAAAAAATTTACATCAAACGGTAATATTTTCATCCTTATGAATACTTTTTTACCAAATTTTTAATTACTTTTCCCAATTCTGTGAGTTTATAAATTTCGCGCTCCGCTTAAATAAACCTACCTAACTTCAGAGGGGATTTATGATTTTTAAAGATAATTTGCACCCCTGTCTTGTGTACTATACTGTCTACACTGATAAAAGAGTAACAGTTTTTTTAATCTAAACGTAAATTGCAAAGATTTTTGTTTTTAAATTTCCCTTTTTGACACTTTTTACTCCAAAAATCATGTATTATCCCTTTATTTTTTTTGGTAGATAAATTTTTTTATAGTGAGGGTGGAGAAAAATTTTTTTATACAAATGTACACCCCCGCGGCCTGCATTGGACAAAGGCTATAAAATTCTAAATGTTCTTCTTCAAAAAATTTTTTTTCAAGTTTTTAATTCACGCCCGTGCTCTTCGCTCATATATATAAACATTAATTATGTTGGCTATAGCTGCCCCAACAGATAGACCAAATTGGCTTAAATTTTTTGAGGGAACCCATGGGCTAAAAATAGAAATTTTAAAAAAATAATTATTTTTTTCATATTCAAAAATTTTGATATTTCACGGGCAACGCCGGGCAGCCCATCTAGTCTTATCTAACCCTTTGAAAAGGTATATTTACTAACTGTTATCTCTCAGGAAGCGAGATACTTCTGACTCGGATATGTCTCCAGCTCCTGTCTCGAAGAAACGAAGAGAATCATTTCCTGGTATTAAACCAGCACAAAGCACACCCGAGAGGTCAGTTCTAGAATATAAAATCTTTGTATGTTAGATTTTTTGTGTGTTTCTTTTTTGTTAGTAGGTCCGATCATAACTAATGGATCCCTTGATCGATCACCGATTTATATCTTGATAGAAACTCTTACTTTGACCGTATGTTAGTTTGCTGATAAATCCTGATGTTTAGGTTGACCGCTAAGAGTCTGCAGTGTCCGGACTGTGACCGTGTTTTTGTTGCAAGCTCTATATTAGAGCGTCATCTCTTCACAGCCAAGCATGGAGGTTGGTCGACTTTAACAATATTTTGCTTACTTAGATACTGTGATAACCAAAATTAAAGTGAAGTAAAGTCGTCTTTTTTGTAGCCTTTGATAAGACTTTTTTAAAATATGTTAATGTCATGTTTTGTATATAATATATCCTATTAAACTTGAGGGAAATTTCTTTGTTTTCTTTAATATTTCGTTTAAACTGGTTCTCACTGGAAAGTTTAATCTAATGTTTAGATTTTGCTGCTTATTACTTGTCACAATTCTTGGCCATTTACTATTATCATTGTTTAATAATCAACCTTTATCTATAAATATACTTTGCTTGTCTGTCTGTTTTTTTGTCTGTCTATTTGTATCCAATAAACGTCAAAACGGCTGAATCGATCGGGCCCAAATTTTGTGTGGGACTTCACCTGACCCCAGGAAAGTTTTATGAATTATCAAACTTTCGAAAATTAGCCTCCAACAAAATTCGAATTTTATTTAATTTTAAAAATTCAAGGATTTTTTATTATCTAGTAACTTTTTTGTTTTTGTTTTACAATGTATTAAAAGAAAAAAAATCATAATTGAAATAGAAGATGCCTAGTTTATTAGAATTTTATTGGATCAATGTTTTAGTGTACAGCATGTACTCCAGTGACTCTGGTCCTGGTTCCCCTCATGTACACGCCCGAGCTCCTCCTCCTATACCACATGTACCAAACAGGTTAAATTATTCGTGAACTTTTTAAGTTCATAAATTTTAGATTTTTAAATTTTGTCGGCTATTTTTTATTTTAAAAGATTATTAAAAATGTTTGCCGGATTTGTTGTATTTATTGATTTAACGCGGATTGTCTCAAGTCTTTTTTGTGGCTTTAACTTAATTATTTATTAAACGTGTTATGATTAATTTTTGCTTTTATTTTGCAAGTTAAACCTTTTAGGTTCATTAATTTGAGATTCATAAAACATTATTGGGGTTTTGATCAGATTAATAAAACATTAAACATGTGTGCCGAAAGAATTGTTAAATTAATTGGCCCAATGCGGATTTTTGTGTGTACAGTGGACACATTAGAATTGTCTATCCTAAAATATTTGTTTGACTTCAGTTGGGAACATGGTTAATCAATCGGGATTAAGGGAATCCCGATTGATTAACCTGAATATCCAATATCCACTTTTAATTTCCTGCTGAATCCTCTTATTAATTCATACATGATTTCGACCAATCAGACTTCTCTTATTTATGGACAAGAAAAATTTCATATTTTCTCAGCTTGTTAATGAGATTAATTAAAAGAGGAGATTAAGCATTGATCTCAATATCCACAACTCTTAAGTTTTCAGAGCTGAAAACTTTAGAATGGGATATCCACCATTCAAAAGTTCCCAGTTCAGCTATGATTAATTTGTATTTATATCTATTAATATTTTAGACAAGTTGATTGTCATCTGTGTGGACAAAAGTTTATGAGGGTGAAGGATCTTGCTAAACATAGAGAGAAGGTCTGTACTGCTTGGATCAATACAGGACAGTAGACTGAACTAAACTGGATCCATATAGGCGTTAACCAGATTAAACTGGATTAATCTTAGCACAGCTGCTTGTATCCATAGTAAACCAGAATAAACTGGATCCATATAGGACCGTAAACTAGATAAAACTGGTTCCAATCCGAACAGCTGTTTGTTGTGTGCTAATTTAATCAAACCAGTGGAAACAGCTGAAATGATAATTAGCTCCTTAATGTTGGATGAAGATAAGTTCAATGATAAATTCAGTGATCAAGCAATTTCAAAAGTCACCTCAAGAAGGCATAAATTATCATCAATTCTTTTTTTATGAAAGTGATTTAATTTCAACCCAGATTCCAGATTGCTTATCAGATTTTAATACAAAACGTCCACTAATATCAATTAAGATGCATACAAATTCAAAAACCAACATCTGAACAAATCTCCTCTGCCTTCTTTCTCCACTCCTCGGTACACATAAACATATAGTTTTTTTGCAAAATTAAAAATTTTAAGTTATTGGAACTTTTTAAAGAAGCATTTTGTGTACAAATATCTGCCAAATTACGTCGATTTAATCTCAGAAAAAATGTGCATTTTTGTTGTAGTTTTTATTGATTCATATTTATGTTGTACAGATTTATAACTGTAAATCAGTTTATTTCACCTATGTACCTGTTACCAGTAGTCAGATAATGTTTTATTTATATACTTAAAAAATAATAAAAAAGCTAGAAAATGTTTTATTTTTTCAGAAGCGTTGAAATTTTCCCACGAATGCTGGTATTTAGTAAAGACAATTACATGATTCACTTCTTGAAACTAATTGCCAAAAAGGCATCAGAAATATCTCTTACAGTTCAAGCATTGTTAAACTGTTTGTTTAATGCAAAATTTGGGATTTATTGGAGATTTATTAATCAAAGCAACAAAATAAAAAAATAGTTTTTGGTCGTTACTAGTTACAGTTGAGAGAAATTTTAATGTTCGTCTTTGATCGTTGACATAATTTGCGGCATTTATTCGTCGACCTACTTTTACTTCTAAATGAAATGTGGTCCGTAATTTGTGTTTTATTATTACCGAGTATGTAATGAACTTGGTTCAGATTTGAGCACCAGAAATATGAATTCTAAGATAATTTTGGCAGCTTAAAATCCCACATTTTTGGAAATGCCAGAACTAATTGGGTTATTTTTGTGATCTTTTAATGTAAGTTTGTTGAGAGTCTGTTCAAGAGGAATCGATCCCATGGTTACTAAATGCTTTTTGAATTAGTTGTTTAAGTTCAGTTAAAGAATTCTACTTCAAATTGACAAATGAAACCCTAAAATAATGTCAAAGATCATCCACTTCACGAACATTTAAACCTTTGCATACTAAATAATAAACAAGATAAGATTTTTAAAAAAGCTAGTCTTCAATGGCGCTTCGCGTCGCTCGATTTAAAAAATCTTCTGACTTTTAAGTTTAATGTTTCTTTAAGAGGAACCATTTTAAATGAAAAACAGATTTCGCGGATTTTTCTCTTTCGGATTTAATGTCAGATCAAAATTTGGCAACAATATCTCTTTCTCCCCAAGAGGCGCAACTAACACTATTGTGAGGTGGGGGTCTTGTCTCCCTCTGTCGGAATGTTTTCAAAAAGAAAGCGCTGTTTTCAGGATTTAAAAAAAACCCAGCATTTTTTTATTTTCTCCAATAATATACCAAATTCTTATAATATTCAATATTTCCAACGAAATATTCGTTTAATGAAATTCATTCAGTTTCGTTCAAAAATTTTTGCGAATTTTGATGTACTTTCGATCTCATTTTCGCCAAAATTCGACCATTTTCGTTCGATAAAATCTAATTTTTTTCCTTTCGCGTCAAGAAGATTGTCTGATTAGGCCCTTAAGGGTAAAGGTGTCGAACATTTTCATGTTATTTAATTGATAAGGAACAACTAGCAAATAATCCCAGGAGAACAATAATTTCTTGAAAAATCAGATTAAAAATGGTATGTACAGTGACACCCTTAATAACGAATACTTCGGAAGAATTTATCAAATGTCGTCTTGACAATTTTTCAATGAGTTTTATACTATATTACGTAAATTTCAGTATTTGCGAAAATAAATAAATAGCCATGAATATGCGGGGACAGTTTTAAAGAGTTCCATATAATCATTTAATTAAACTAAATATCTGCAACATTCCATTATCAGAAAGTGAAAAATACGACATTTGATGAATTCTTTCGATGTATTCGTTATTAAGGGTTTCACTGTATTGTTTATCAGTGATTTTCTGCATTTCTATTTTCACATATAGTTAGTGTTTAGTGTTGAATCTTGAATATACAGGGTTACGCACATATAGTTAGTGTTTAGTGTTGAATCTTGAATATACAGGGTTACGCACATATAGTTAGTGTTTAGTGTTGAATCTTGAATATACAGGGTTACGCACATATAGTTAGTGTTTAGTGTTGAATCTTGAATATACAGGGTTACGCACATATAGTTAGTGTTTAGTGTTGAATCTTGAATATACAGGGTTACGCACANGGGGGGGGGGGTGTTTTCCACCCCCACTATTGTTTTTTTCTAAATAACTTAAAAACGGCTTGCAATAGAACTTTAAACTTTCTCACTTATTAAACATTATAATTGGGAAAAATGTTGGCAAACGTTTATCTTTAATGCATAGGATAGGGTGGAGGGGGTGGAGGACAGTAAAATGGGGGGTCGGCGGCTAAAAAAAACAGAAATCTCAATAACTGTTTTGTTAATTAAGCTACAGGGCAAAAATTTATATTTTGCAAAGCTTTTGAAAAACATAAATACATGTAAATATTTTTCAAAATTCAAAATAATTATTTTTCAACATTTTTCCAAAATACCTTTTGAGCTTATTTACAAAATCCCCCCTTGCATGCCCCATAACCAATAAAGTTAGAGGTCTTATTTTTTAGTGAGCTGCAGACCACTTGTACAATGAGAATCAGAAAACAACAGAACAGAAAGATATATACAGCCATGTGCTACTCTAATATATTAAAGTACATAAATACGTGCACTTCTCTAATTTTACTGATATTCTATTCAACATGTGGAAAGCAAATTTTTACTTAAAACTATAAATGTACTTTTCAATTTATATATATACAGGGTTAACAAGAATTTCATGGGTCCTGATTCTGGAATTAAATTGTTGATTTCTAGGTTGGGGTCCAAACCAAGCATATAAATTAAGCACGTTGTAAAAATTCGGATTAAAGAGACTTTTAACAGTGTTCCTCTATGCAGAGATGTTCGATTCACAACGGTACCCTTAAAATCTTTATCTGATCAATAATGTGGATGATATTGTCATTTTTCTTGCTTGAAAAGTGTTTAATTCTTCCTGCTTTCCTGCAATAAAATGCGCAAGTCACTTTTGCTGAGAAACTACGATTGAAATTAATCAGATTATAAAATTATAAAACATGAATATATAATTCATACTTGATCGACAATGTTTTTAAGGATGCCCTTGTTTTTACTATCTTTGCAATTGTTTTTTTTTTTTGTTTTTTTTCGATTTAAACGATTTACCTAAAATTTAGATCGGCGAATTTTAAATGGAGTTGTTCCACTTATATCCCAAGCTTTTCATGAATTAATTAATTGTCCTGACATTTTATCATAAATATAAATTATAAAATCCAATCAGCATTTCTGATTTAAGTTGCCTAATTAATGTGTAATGCAATACTTTTATGGATTTGGACATTGTCTGAATAAGCTATATATATTAGTATGCTAAATACTTAATGAATCATTTAAAAATAAAGGATCTGTGATGTTTTGAATTATAAATTGTAAACGTTATGTTGCCATTCTGCAGTTTCGTGTTATTACTTAATAATTATTAAACAAAAAATATTCAGATAAAGAAAATGGTAATTTAAAGAAATTAATTGTCTAGATCACAAAAGAACTTTACTCTTGTCACAAACTCTTAATTTTCTGTCATGTAAAGATATATATAGTGATTAGAAAATTAGAAATAGAGAGCTTACTGCGCATCACCATGGACGCAAACAAACCAGTGGGCGAGATGCATTTGGTTTTTTCTAATTGCAATCTCCATTCAATCACGTTTTGGTCTATAACAATATTCAAACCTATAACGGAGTTGTCTTTTTTATGCATTTTTTTCTTTTTAAGGTATTTGCCGACAAGAATGTATTAAGAAGAAAAAGGCGAAAAATGTATATTTCAAATTTAAATCAAATTTTGCTGAGATAAGGACTGAACTGTTAAATCAGCGCATCCCATACTTTTCTTCTCAGTCTCTAATCTGTTTAAAGGAAAAACCTCTGAAATTTAAGCATGGGAGAAGGATTAGGATTTGTAATAAAGGTTGAAAGATAAAGTTTGGTGAGAGTAGGGATGGGCACGCCAGACTTTTTTTTTCATTTTGTTCGTTCATCGTTCGTTTTTTCTTCATTCGTTCAAAAAAATGATTTCTTTCTTTCTCAAAATTATCGTTTGTTTTCCATCTATATTATTCATTTTCTCACTGAACGTTCAGTTATATCGTATGTTCAATCAAATCGTTCGTTAAGTGAGAAAGAATTTTTTTTTCAAGTATTTGTTAGAAAATATCGTTCATTCATTAAAAACTATACTCAAAAAGAAATTTTATTTTTGAAAAAAATGATATTAAGAGGTTAATTTTAAAAATGAAATTTTGAAAATAAATCTATTTTTTTGCCTATGTCACCCCCAGGGTAACTAAAAGTTTCCTGAAAACAATTCGGTTCAGCCGTTTGGCCAGCCATAGCGAACAAATAATCTAAAGAAGAGCTTTTTATTTAGATTACTTAATTGTGTTCCTACTTTTTTACACGTTTTCCATTTTTAAAAATGTCTTTTAATATCTTTAGTAAAAATACTAAACTAGCCTATAATAAAATATAAATATAATAAATGTAGATTTTTTAGAAATATATGTTTTTTTCTGCTAGTTTTGTTTGAATGAGAGATAAAGTATTACTTGCAAGGTAATTGGACTGTATGTGTACCTTTAAAGTATCTTATGCCTGATATCCAAGAAGCCAAATATTTCAAATTTTGAATTTTTTGCGCTTCGCGCANTCTTGGTATAGGGATGCTCACGCGTTAATGAAATAAATCGTTACGCCTAATAACGCATATAGTTACGCGAAACTTAACTAAACGGCCATAACTCGTCAAAAAGAGGAATTATGATTAATAAAATATAAAGTCAAATCTTCTATTTAATTTACTTTACTTTGACGTGAATGAATGAAGGGTACAGACTATATACTGTATAGGGGTTTGAGTTAAAATGAAAATCAAGTTTACAGATGTGAGGGCGAGGGGTGTTTCCTCCCTAAATTTAACAAGGAAATTAACTAACTATATCAACCTACAATATCTACGGGACAAATACTTTTTAAGCAGTTTTTTTGCTCCTAATAAATGGTCTTTTTATTTATAAAAGGACTTGTTTAATTATTAAATAATTCTACTTTTATTTTTAAAAGTTTATTTGAACAGCCTGTATATATATGTTAGGATGGAAATATGTTAGTTTACTTCATTCTCTCAACATGACAGGAACTGTGATATTCAATATAAATAAATATTAAACATTGCAGGGACAACTAGAATAGGTGGAGGGAGAGGGGGGGGGGGGCAGTCGCGTTTCTCTTTGCTTTAACCCTAACTCATTTACCCCTGTAATACCGAACTATAACGAAATCTGATTAAAAATTGTAATAAAATTGAAATTGTAATAACATTTCCATTCAAATTTTAACAGTTCATTGATTTTGTGAAAAAAAGTAATTTTATAAATACCCAGTATTCCATGCACTACTACACAACTATGGAAATTGTATAGCATACAAGCTAAAGTGCCCGGCATTGCCCGTAAAATTTTAAAAACACTTTAGAAAATAAAATTAAAAATTTCTAATTTTGATAAGAATTTTGGCCAATTTTGTCCAGTCGCTTGGTCAGCTGAAGCAAATATATATATTTATAAATAAATATGAGCGTAGACCTTTATTTTTTATTTTTTATTAATTTTTATTATTAAGACATTGTGTCACCAGTTCTACTTCTATGCTCGCGGTTTGCTCACCTCGAACCACTTTTGCTTTTTTGAAGTACAAGAACATCTTGAATAATGGCTTCCATGAATAAAACATATATTTATAAGGAGTATTTGGCAAGATCCTCATTGATTTTTACGTCAAAATTTGTATATTTGTATTTTTCAGATTTTTGTATTTGTCATATTATTTCAAATTCTTAATAATTGTTCATACGATTTTTAAAAAAGTAAAAAAGTAGGGAGGGGTATTTTAATAAAAATGAAAATCATGGTAATACTAAATACAAATTATTATTTTATGAATACTTAGGTTTCTTTTAAAAACATTGTGCTTGCATTTAAAGTTGCAATGTTTTTATTTTTAATTCATTTATTCCTAAAACTTGTTTTAAGAGTACAGCAAATTAGAAATATAATGTTTTCATTGACGCCTTCTTTTTCAATCCGTCAAATTCAATTCAAATTCATTAATATTCCTTCATTCACTTTAAGGCTGTTATGTTTTTGTTAAATTAACTCACGTACGCCCAAAGCATGCATTTTTAAAGATTATTTAATTGGATGATTATCAAAATCTATCTATATATTATCGATTTTTAAAAATCAAAACAAAACAAATAAATATTGATTAAATCTATTTTCTGCAGACAATTTTTTTCTTCAAAAATTGTTATTTTTTCTGTCCATATCAAGAGAAAACGTACCGACAGTACATTTCTTTTAGATAAAACAGACGTATTTTCCGAACCCTTTTCATCTTTTAGAGTTAGAATTTGGGTTATAGTTGTTAGATTACTAAAATATAAAATAAACCTAATTTAATTATATTCAATGTTTCAAGATTCAAGCCGGGGCTCATTAAAAACCGGTTTTGGGCGGATTTGAGACGCGGCTCAAACTCATTAAATTCGGACTCTGGAGAACATTAATTCCGGAAAGGTTTAAATAACTTATTTTTATCCATGTAAAAAGGAATTATGAAAAAGACAAATAAAAGAAATGTTTTTTACTCTGCAACTTTGTTTTTGCTTCCTTTTAAATTAAAGATAAAAAAGTCATAGTAAATGAATTTTTAATACCAGAATGAAAGTGAAAAGGTGAAAAATTGGAGGAAGCAAAGTTTTTGATTTATTGCTTGAATATACGGAAATGTCTTGAAGGTGGAAGAACAGCAGAATCCCTGATAAATGATTACGAGGTTCAGTATGGTCAGCTCAATCTAACCCATAAGCTCAGGGTTGTCAGACGGGTCAATAAATTCATTACGCTTCTCATCTTAGACGTTTTCTTCTGCTTCTTTATCATAGGTAAACTCAGGCACACCCTCTTGTTTCCACCGGAATTCCGGGTTACGGTTTACGTACGGAAATGATCCGGCAATTTTTTCCATTTCCATTATGGAAAAGGTTCCGGAAAACCGGAATTCCGGAACGATTTCCGGAACGATTTTTTTCCGTAAAACGGAAACTTCCGGAACGTTGTTCCGGAATTACGGATCGTTCCGGAAATTTTCCGGAAATTTCCGGTTTCCGGAACATCTGGTACCAGAATTACATTAAAGTCTTACATATGTAAATACAACACTAACAATATATGGATGGATGCCGGACGGTAGAAAAAGTAATACTCAATAATCAATATTCAAAGTTTCTATAGTGTGAAATGTAACTGATAAACCGAGGGGGGGGGGACTCTACCACTAGCAGGGCAGTAGCTAGCGGGGGGGGGGCAATGATCCTCGTTTTTTTCTTCAAATTTTCAAACTTTGTAAATATGAATTTAATTAAAATAAGAAAAATTCTTTAAGTTCCGGTTTACGGAATGGAAATTTTCCGGTTTACGTTACGTAAACCGTAAAAATTTCCGGTTTACGGAATGGAAACCGGAAATTTTTCCGGTTTACGAAATGGAAACTGGAAATTTTACGGTGTCCATTCCGTAAAAATTTCCGGTTTACGAAATGGAAACCGAAAATTTTTCCGGTTTACGATATGGAAACTAGAAATTTTACCGTTTCCATTCCGTAAAACGGAAATTTTTCCGGTTTACGTGACGTAAACCGGAAAATTTCCGGTTTCCATTTATACCGGAATTATCCCGGAATTCCGGTTTACGCAACAAATTTCCGGATCATTCCATTTCCAAAATGGAAATTTTTTTTCGGAAAAATGGAAATCCTAGTTTCAATACTATGTTTCTATACTAGATATAAACAGACTGTTCATAAGCTCTCACAGGCTAGGTTAAGCGGGCCTACAGGTTGTACCGGCACGACATGCTACATTTCCAGGAAAGGTTTTTGACTGCCATCTAACGGCCACTTTTTACATTTAACACCAATTTTACAATTTCTAAAGAAACAGATCTAACTTTTAACAAAAAATGTAAAATTTATGAATTTAATCTAATTTTGGAGGTTTTGCATTTCGTATCCGAAGGATCCTTAAATATCCTTGACAGACGTCTTTTTATTGGTCGTATACTCCAGTTGTACACAATGGAACCTGCTGTGGAAAATATCACATATTCTAGCCTTTATTAGATCTTTGTACTAACATAACAGTATAATAAAATGTCGATTTTTTAGAAACAATACTTTTTTCTTCTAATTTTTTATAAAGTAATGCAAGACGTAATTGAACTATATGTGTACCTTTAAAGTTTAAAGCATCTTATTCTTATGCCTGATATGCAAGAAGCCAAATATTTTGAATTGATTGTTCAAATTTTGACCCCCCTCCTTTGGAGCTCCTAGGGGGGGGGGGCAAACATTATTTTTGGCGCTTCGCACAAATTTTGCCCCCCCCCCCATATATTTCTTTCTGTATACGCCCTTGGACGTTAAACATTGTCACCTGATTGAATTGGACACCACTGGAAAGTTGAAACTCTGGGTGGGCAAGAAAATCCTCAAGCAAATTTTTTCTCGAAAAAATTCAATAATATTTTGTTGTAGGACCTGCAGTTATTGCGTTCTGGAGGGGGACCTGGGATTTCACAGTTTACCTGTTAGGTCTGTTCAAACGTGAGTCATGGATCAGCTGATTCAGCATGCCGTCATGTCTGTTTTTGCCGCCATGATTGTTTCGTCCATTTTGATTATTTGCATGTTTTATTTCAATCAGCCATTCATTAGCGGGTGTCATTACACAATGATAATAATAGATAGCCTGCAGAATTTTAAATTTGATTGATGTTGTTCAATTTGAACGAATGAAGTCTTAAAATTGAATATATTGCCAATTTTGAGCCACCCAAACAATAAATAACCTCATGTGAACAACGGAAAATCTGAAAACAAAGATTGCTTCTCGTGTTAATTTGTGTCCATGTTGTTTGATCGAAAGTTGTCTTCATTGTATTAATATATACGACAACCAATGTAATAAAAACAGCCGCACCGTGTTGAACTATATATCTATTCTCTATTAATCATAAATTTCAATCCTTGGGAA
Organism: Eurytemora carolleeae; assembly: GCF_000591075.1. Lineage (NCBI taxonomy): Eukaryota > Metazoa > Arthropoda > Copepoda > Calanoida > Temoridae > Eurytemora > Eurytemora carolleeae. The sequence continues at coordinate 196,935 of NW_019396621.1, read as the reverse complement.
TCTTTGGGAATCCTTTTTCAGTTTAAAACTTTGAGTAGAGATTTTCGTTTTCGCGTAAATTTCAAATCTGAGAATTATGATTTCTAGCTCTTACGAAAATTCAAACTTATTTGTACCCTCACTGATAGTTTATAACCGTGAATAGTCACTTTTTACTGTGGGAAAAGCATGTTTTTTTGTGAAAATATGTAATGTGTAAATAATTATGTAAATGTATATTGTATATACTTTGGTATAATATATATGTATATAATTTGGAACCTTGTAGAACTGTAAATAATTATGTAAATGTATATTGTATATACTTTGGTATAATACAAATGTATATAATTTGGAATAGTAGAACGGTAAATAATTATGGATTTGAATTAGAGATGTAAATTATTCAATTACAATTGTACAATCTCTACCTCACGATAACTCTATGTAAATTAGTATTCTGATCAAACATTGAGATCTGAACAATAACTTCGTTCGTTTTTGAACATTTTTAAGGGTTTAAAACCTTTTTATTGATTTATTGGCTTCTTTTCCGAATTTTCGAATTTTATTAATTAAAAGCTTTCTTTTATTAGATTATGTAAAAATATTACCGCATGAGAGATGATATAAGGAAAACAACTTACCAAACTTTCGGTTTGTTAAAATGAATGCAGGTGTATAATAGTATTATGTGAACCTTCTTGAAAACATTTAAAAGAAGGACATTTTCGATTCACAACGGTACCCTTTCTCTCATGAGGAATGAATGAAATATCCTAGTTTTTCTAGGAGAAAATTTACCATTTCTAATAATCAACTGTGGTTATCCAACAAAGAAACTTCCGGATTTATGCCTCAGAGACAATAAATGAAATTAAAAGAATTGAAACGTTTTGAAATTTAGGAACTATAGATAAAAATTATTGGAATAAAGGAAGAATATCATTAAATTATCCTTAGTTTTTTATTTTACTGCGGGCACAGCAAAGAAACAAACTATGTTTATGTCAATTTTTTTAATCGGGTTGATATTGAAGTAAATGTTTTAATTGCATAATGTTCATCGTGAACATTCTGATGAAATATTAAACTTAAAAAATTCCAAATTTTTTAATATAATTTTTTATAATATTTTTAGATGAAGCGGAGGTGGACAGATATCTATCCAACTTTATATCTTTAACTGTTGGGTTTACAGCAACTCTACTGATAGGTTAGATTCATCAAAATATGTTTAGTTCTATCCTAAACAAAACTTTAGAAAAACTAATACCATTGATTTTGATTCATGTTGGAACTTTGAACTATATGAATAACAAGAGTATGTACATTTTTACTGTAGTGTTTTTTTTGCAACTATTTCCATTAAATAATTCAAATTCGTCTATTCTTCAAATTTGAAAAAAACGGAAAAGAGTTTTAGCCACAAAATTAAATTTTCTAATCATTATATCTTTGCAGCCTGGTGTGTTAGATCAAATAAACTAAGTTTGAAATAGCAAAGATTTACACCATCAGGTTACAAATTAGACAATTTTAGTTTGTGGCAAAAACTTTGTTCCTTTGTGTTATTTCCATAAATTATAGATTTGTTTCACAGTAATCTAGGAGATATTCTTGGAAACCCCGGAGATCTTAAACACACCCTAGCTACCAGGTATGTTTCACAGTAATCTAGGAGATATTCTTGGAAATCCAGGAGATCTTAAACACACTCTAGCTACCAGGTATGTTTCACAGTAATCTAAGAGATATTCTTGGAAAGCCAGGAGATCTTAAACACACCCTAGATACCAGGTATAATTCACAGTAATCTAGGAGATATTCTTGGAAAGCCAGGGGATCTTAAACACACCCTAGCTACCAGGTATGTTTCACAGTAATCTAGGAGATATTCTTGGAAANGGGGGGGGGGGTGCAACTCTTACCAATACATTGCAAGTATAATTTATACATATAGTGGGAATTATTTTTTTGAGCTTAAAAAAAGATACTTATCACTTTGACCACAAGTTTTATTTTTAGGATTTACAGTGTTCTTTGGGGGATTACTGATATTATGCTCTGGAAGGAAAAAATACAAATATTAATATGATTTTTTACATTTCCCCGTATTTTATTTTCTTATACATTTAATCAATGAGTTCACTTTTAAGGGACTGTCTTTGTTATTTCAAGTGATCTTACATTTAACAAGGAGCAGGCCGAGCATGCCCGATTGAAAACAAAAAACAAAAGAGTAAAAATGCGAATCATTAATGGCATTCTTAAAAAAGATTGTGAGTGTAATTTTTAATGACAATCCATGCAAAGATTGCAAAACCTGATTCACAACGGTACCATTGAAACTTAATTTATTCATTAATATGAAGGTTATATTGTCGTTTTTCTAAGATTAAATAATTAATAATTAAACACTGCAGTAAAATTGCACAGGTCACTTTTGAAAGGTCACGAAGCGTTGAATTGGTACCGTTGTAAATCAAGCGTTGAATTGGTACCGTTGTAAATCGGACATTGCCATCTTTGAGTAGAGGGTCACTTCAATATACGCCCCATTAAATGGAGTTCCATGTTAAATTTCGCCAACAATACTTTTAGATTTTGATTAAATTTAAATGAATATAAATAAATGTATATGATGGAGTAGGGTGTATGGGACGGGTTGGATCTGGTGGCCGGGATCCATTGGCAGGTTTCATTATCATCTCTATCAGTAGGAGAGAGTTACAATACATTAAAAGGGAACAATCGCGATTTTTTAACTGTCTTCACGTCAAACTAAAGTAAATTTCACGAACGATTACAATCTTGAATGTGTTCACTCATATCTCATCTTGATGAGGAAGTATTGAGAAGATCAAAATTTTTTTAAATTTCTAATCAGTAATTTCTAATCTGGAATTTCTAATCTGTAATTTCTAATCTGTAATTTCTAATCTGTAATTTCTAATCTGTAATTTCTAATCTGTAATTTCTAATCTGGAATTTATAATCTGTAATTTCTAATCTGGAATCGGATGAATATTCTTTTCTCTGTTTTTTGCATTATTCCAAAACTAGAGGATCTACGAGGTCACAAAATTGTATCGCATAATTGTGACCTTCTTTTTCCGTCTAGTTTAGTTTGCATGTTTTTTTAAAGAATAACTCTGAATAATCAAATCTGTACTCTATAGACTGTGTGAAAATGTTCCACGTCAAATTTAAATAAAGGAGTTTGTGTCTTTGCCACAAACTCTAATTTTCCAATCCCCTTTTCTTTACAACCTGATGGTGTAGACCTTTGGTATTTCAAACTTAGAGTTTTATCTCTCAGAATGCATAGAATTATCAAAATATCCAAGTTCTACTATATATAAAGGGATTCGAAAATCAGGGTTTGTAGCAAAGACTTATTCCTTTCACGTTAGATTGAAGTTTTCATGTTTTTAATTAAAATTCCTCTATTAAGTTATATCCCTTCAGCATGTTTGATAAAGGTTTATTGTTTAATTAATTTGTGTTTAACATTTCGAACATGCAATTGCTAGCATTGAACTTATATCGCGAGGGAGGGGGTGCAGAGCCTCCATGAGCCCCGCAAAATTGTCTCCAAGCCCCCGGCCGTATTCGCAGATGATTATTTAAAATGACCTTGCGCGCGCCACCCCTAAACGTTAGAATAAATATTTTAGAAGTAATAAATAACATTTTTTTTAAATATCAAATATTAAAATAGTTATGCAGTGTTTTCTTGAATATCCAAAAAACAATGCAAAATTATTAAAATGTCACATAATTTTTCTAAAATTTTTTATGCATTACTTCTATTATGTTCTATTCTAAAGGATAGGGGTAGCGCCAGGTCATTTAAGATACTCATATCTGCGAATTCAGCGGCTTGGATACCATTTCGCGGGGCTCATAGCGTCCCTGCCACCCCCTCCTTGTCCAGAGTAGGTTCAGAGGCTAAATTCGGGAGCTTATTTGTCAAACAAAACCGGGTCCATAAAAATAGTATCAATTAATTTTTTTTTAAACAACCAATCCAATTTCTTCAATAATATTTAGAATTAGAAACCAAGTTTGATAATTTAAGCTGAAATTTTGGATTAAAATACATTTTCCTAAGAGTTGGAAAAATGGCGCGAACTCTCTGACATGTTTTACAAATTATTTGTTAAATGATTATATTGTAACTCCACTGTGTACAGGGGTTATCATTCTTTCAGTGACAAGAACACTTAAATCTGCTCTGTCTATGCCGGTAAATATTTTTAAACATTTTATTTGTATTAAAAATTGTATTTTATTTTTAAAGACTTTTTTTCAAGAAAAAACAAACAATTTCGTAAAGATTTAATTTAAATTTTTCAAAATTTCTTATAATTATTATTAAACTTTTATGACATTTAAGAAAACAATATCAAATTATTAAAAAAATTTTTTTAATAGAATAAACATTTTTCATCAAATAAAGAAATTCATTTTTTCATAAAAACTTGTTTTCTTGGTTTTTTTTAATGTTTAAATATATTTTTGATTTATTTGTCACATTTCAATGTTTTTATATACAAAATCAAAACCAAGCAAAAAGGTTGAAAAGGAGGTGGTTGGTCTTTGGCATGGGTATTGTTTCCACTAATTACTTTCCTAGACTGTATTTATACTTAATCGGCAGGTTTAGTATACAAAAATATTTTCAAATGGCAAAGAAACTTAACATTTTTAAATTAACACATTATTATTTAAAATAAGATTTTTATTGAAAAGAACTGTAAAATTCGACAAACATTCAACATAAATATTTGGATTGAAATCATTTCATAATTTCCCATTGAAATCACTTATATTTCAATAGTAATAACTATCCTCTCAGGAGTCGGAAAGGTCATGTGTGTGTGTCTGTACTAAAATAGTGTGTGTAAGGTTTACCGAACTTGTCTGCAAAGCAGTGCGACTGGCTTTCTAATGTCAGACCAGTGCCATTTCCTTTCCCTTTATTCCTATTCCTTGTATCCTCTCTACAACATAGCCCATAAATCAATAAATCATGTACTACTGTTGTATCCTAGATTGTTCTTAATAAGAAAGAAGATAAACCATGTTCCTGTTATAGTCCGTAATCCAGCTTATGTTGCGGAAGTTGAGCTGGATGAAGATGAAGTTAATCCAGTAGATCTAACTCCTCAGGTCAGTGGAGATGATCCTATTGTCACTGCACCAGCCTCAGAAGATGAAGACGTAGCTCAGGACGTAGAGGATGGCAGGGATGACGATGAGGAGATGGAGGAGGTCCCACAGTTACTCCAGGACATCAAGAGTAGTCTGGAGGAACTTAGTAAGGAGCTTATAACTATTCTGTCCCCTGCTCTTAGGGACTCAAGCTCCCCTCAGCCCCCTGTAGTCCCCCGTATTGAGGTATGGGACACAGGGAGGGCTTGGGAGCGTGAATACAGACTGTATCCTGAATCTAGTATAAAAGAGATCAGTGACAGACTGTCTAGCCAGGTGTTGGATCTTCTTCGGATCATGCACGAGCGGATCAACCAGCAAACCTGGAATGAGAAAGATATAGAACTGATTGACGGACTGAATAATATATCAGTCATGCACACTAGACTTAGTAAATTAACTGAGAAGGTGCTCAACGGTCAAGCTAAGAAACCTAACATGTAAAGGGATCATGACTGATCATTATGTCATCAGATTATCTCCATGTAATAATATGTATGCATTCATGAATATGTAAATAAATATATCAACACTAATGAAAGCATATTCTATTACTTTGGGTGTTAATTATTGCACGAGCAAGTAATTATATAAAGGTTTACTCCTCGTGATGGAGATAGCCCGAAGTATAATGTGCCAGGTTGCAAAGATAAGTAATTGCATAAGGGTTAGGTCCGAGTGATGGAAATAACCCGATGTGCAATGTTATCAGGTTGCTAAGATAATTGATCTTATACAAGTTAAATAACTTGAAGCGTGATCTTATCAAAGTTTGCTAATTTAAGTTTGCCAATTTATTGCACATTTTTAGTAGTAAGAGCATACTACACTACTCACTAATCAAAGTCGCAAAGTCGACGTTTAAAATCATACAAAAATAACGACGACAAGAAATGTATCAAAAGTTATAAAGTAAACCAATTTAGCTGTTAAGGAAAAGGTTGAGAAAATAAAAATTTTATCTTATTATCGAAAATAAGTAATCTTATTTAGTTATTTGTTTCTGTAATATCTTATTGTTTACAACGGATTTTCTGTCACAGATTTCCCAAAATTTTCATTGAAAGACGACATTTGAAGAATTTGAAGAAATCTACGAACAAATTCATAAAGAATAAGAAATTCATATAATCGATTCTAACACTGATTTATTGACAAATTCCTATTAAGAAATATGTTCCTAAACATCTAATTTTTGTTATATTAAAAAGAATTGATTCTCAAAACGCAACTACCTAAATGGATGATTTTAAACACCGACTTTGAGCGCAAACTCAGTATTTATACATCATTAAAAGGTTTTATATGTTTCAAATGAATCCTAAACAAATTTCTCCACAATACTACATTCTCAGTTCAACTACCATACATTACCGGTCACTCCCTTTAAAGTACGACTAAAGTTAAGGAAAAATAACAATTACAAAAAGTGTACAGGCCAAACAGCTACCTCCTTCTTTGTGTTAAACATCGCTATAATCTCTGTTTTTTACAGGAAAGGGAGCGCCTAGTTTATGTATATTTCTAGATTGGTATATGTGTAGACGAACCAGCGCCTAGTTTATGTATATTTCTAGATTGGTATATGTGTAGACGAACCTAGTTTATGTATATTTTCTAGATTGGTATATGTGTAGACGAACCTAGTTTATGTATATTTCTAGATTGGTATATGTGTTGACGAACCTAGTTTATGTATATTTCTAGATTGGTATATGTGTAGACGAACCATCAGAACATTTAAGTTCACAAACCTTCCTAGAGACGGATAAATCAGACCCAATTTTCAGGTAATGCTAAACCAATCTTTTAATTTTTAAAAAAAAAGTTTTAAATAGAAAAAATTGCTCCAACAATTTCGAAAACACTAATATTTAAATTGACTAAAATAATGAATCTTTTCAAAAACTTTCATTCTTTTGCCAGAAGTATTGGTTTTAGAGATTGATTATATAATCTTAAAAAATGCCTTCAATTGAACTTAACGATTTACAACGGTACTTCTGGTGTAAACCTTCAGCTGAGAAGTAAAAGCTAACACAGATTCCGTTTGAAATTCGATAGCTTTCGGTCAGATCGTCTTTCCAGATTTTTCTAACAAGATAATCGCTAGGAAATGTCTGAGATTTGTTAAATTTTGCAGAGAACCCTAAGATTTTTTACATTATCTAAATACTAATTACCAAAATCTAAAAATCATATTTTATTAATTAAAATTCGAAATAACGAAACATAATATTAAAACTGAATGAACACGAACATGAATAGATTGATAATTTGATAATCAAAACATGCCAGGCTTGTCAAGTTAAGCTATTAGATATCTGTAGGCCTAGTAAATATGTAAAACACATGCATTAAACTTAACCTCACAAATATCTATTTCAAGTTAACAGAATTTTATCAATATTGAATTGAATCTCATTTTTTTTATTTTATTGAAAGAAAACAGTTGATTTAAAGGGAGTGTCTGGCTAGACTTTGTAGTTGAGCTGAGAATGCAGTATTGTAGAGATTTTTTTAGGATACTGCATTCTCAACTCAATTACAAGGCTAGCCAGACACTCGACTTTTAAATTTTATTATAAAAATTTAGAAAATTAGATTTTTAATTAATTTACAAAGTTTAATATAATGATTTATTTTATTGATTTAATGTAAACATTTTAAATTGTTTAAGTAATTTCAAGCCTTTTTTACTTATTGATTGATTGATATTGATTGTTCACTAGACGACTATGTGATGGGTTTGTGAGCAGACTTCTTGAGATTTGTGTTGTATTAACATGGCATGGAGCCTGGTCCTTTATAGATATAGCTTCAGGTATAAAGCTGGTCATGTCAGGTATGAAGCTGGTTATGTCAGGTGTAAAGCTGGTCATGTAAGGTATAATGCTGGTCATGTAAGGTATAAAGCTGGTCATGTCAGGAATAAAGCCGGTCAATTTATGTATGAAGCTGGTCAAGTCAGGTATAAAGCTGGTCAAGTCAGGTATAAAGCTGATCAAGTCAGGTATAAAGCTGGTCAAGTCAGGTATAAAGCTGGTCAAGTTACCAAAATTTTTATTTTATATTGATTAATTAATTATTTAAAATAAAAGCATATTATGAGTTGGAAAATATCTTTTTTTAAATTTGTTGATGAAAAAATGTTGATTTTATAAAAAACATATCTGTCTATTTGTTTTATGTTTTTAAAAATATGCAGAATTCTGTTGTATCTGCATTAAACTTTATTTATTTTCCAAGTCATTTTTAGGAATTACTTCGGTCAAAGTTGATCATAAAGTGTTTCGAACTACAGCAATAGGTTAATGAAAATACATATATTTTTTATTATTATTACATCAATACATTTTTTTACATGTTTATCTTCACTTATTACTTAATATTTGTACTTTAACGACTCAACATATGTATTAAAATTTAAGGATTAAGGGTGAAAAATTTTACTTTTTACTCTAAACATATTGCTCAGTGTTAAAATGTTAACATCTTTCTCAACATTTTTAATTTCAATATCAGAACATTTTAGAAGCTAAAGAACAATTTTCAATGATGTATCACTCGTTATCTGTCACAGCATTATAAATTAAAATATTATCACAAATTAATGGCCTCCAGATTGGAAAAAAGTAAATCTAAAAAAAGAAATGCTCTTTTGATTTGAATATCTATAAATGAGTTTTTTAGAATTACGTAGTAACGTACTAAGTTTTTTATGGACGCTTCCCAACCACTCAACAATTAATGTCATTATCGTAATTTCTAGTGACCCTTTATGCAAAGATGGCAATATGCGATTCACAATGGCACGCTTAAAAGCTTTGACTGTGAATTATAATTTTGAAAACTGATTATTTTCAATTGTGGTTTCTTTACAAAAGTGACTTGCTCATTTCTACTGCAGGAAAACATATAGGAATTGATTGAGACGTGAACAACAAAACAATCTTTCACATTATTGAGTTAAAGATTTCAAGGGTACTGGTGTGAATCAGCTGCATTACAATTTTTGCATGGAATTGGAAGGTCACTTGAAATTAAGCTTTAAGTCCCGCGGGTTAAGGTCTGACCTTTTTTTGAAGTCGAGAAAAGAAACTTTTAGTTCTCTTGAGAAGACAAAATACTTTTAAACTTCCAAGAATCTATATTTTTCGTCTACAAGGTCCGGCCAGAAATAGAAAAACGTTTTACATTCGGAATAAAGAAATTAAATATAAAGTATGATTTTCTGATCCCTATATCATGCAAAGACCTTATAGATATTTCAAACTATAAACTCTGTTAGATCAAATAATCTAATAACAATACACCATCAGTCGGCAAAGGTAAAGGAATTAGAATATTTGAGTTTGTGGCAAAGACTAAAATTCTTTTAAGATTCTTTGAAATTTTTCAGACGAGTTGGGTTGGAGCTCAGGTTTCTCCGGGTTGGTTTGTTTACTGGTCGGATTCTTAGGAATCATTTTCATCTTTCTCATTCAGTTCATACTCATCAATACTGCATCATCCAATAACAAGGCAAACAGATTTTAGATCAATATTTAATTGTATTTTCTTTTACAGATTTTATTGATTTATATCATTAGGATTAAATACAAAATATAAGAAAATAATGATGACCCCAAATTATTGAAACACACCGATTTTAAGGTTAAAATTTCTCCTAATTGTTTTAATTTAAATTTTATTATAAATGATTTGTCAATGATTTAGCTTTTTTCTTTTTTCTTTTTTGTCGGGATATGCGTTTTAAAAGGAAAAGTAACAAAGCGCTACACCTGGCTACATCCTAAGTTGTTTAAAGAAGGTGGGGGGGGGGGGNGCGCGCTCCTCAATTGGTAATGTCCAGTCTCCACGATCACAATTGGTAATCAGACAAAAAAGGGTAAAATTAAATATACGATATTGACCTCTGTTAATGGCCCTATGGTGTACAATATTCTAAAAGCTTTTCTTAAAACTACTCAGTTTCGAAAATAAATCTATTAATTTGCCATTAGAAGAAATAATTATAGTGAACTAAATACTTCATTTTAAATAGTGGCCGCGATGAGACTGATTTTTCTAAATTTTTTGTTCTTTCTATGCATGTAATTAGTTTTGTTCTAGATGTTGAAATTGCGTAGGCGAATAGAAAAAAAAGAGGCAATTTCAACGACGACATTTAAAATAGTGTTTGAATGAAGATGGCGGATTCCAGCCCCTCTGTGTGCTGGCATATATTCAACTATATTTTCACATTAGTCGGTATATTTATCACAATAGCAAGGTTAGTATTTCTGGAGTCTCAAGACCAAATTGGAATACACAGACTACCTTTTATCAATTTAATTAGATACGCTTCTAACACTATCGTCTATACAGGATTAGATACGCTTCTAACACTATCGTCTATAGTACAGGATTAGATACGCTTCTAACACTATCGTCTATAGTACAGGATTAGATACGCTTCTAACATTATCGTCTATAGTACAGGATTAGATACGCTTCTAACGTACTATCGTCTATAGTACAGGATTAGATATGCTTCTAACACTATCGTCTATAGTACAGGATTGCTCAAGGGACGAAGACCTTAATCTCTTTAAATCTGACGATTCAAAGTTTAACTAAAATTGTCTTTCTTTCATTGTTATTTTTATGTCGTATTGAAATATATGGCGAATGTACAGTTGCAGGGAATTAAAAATGGAAGCAGAAATTAATTCTGTACTGTCGTCTCTGAAGTCTTATCCTTTGTGGGTAACCCTGTATCCAAATTGCAATCATTGCATTCTGACTTCTGAGTTAATTTTTTCCTATTCTAAGACTATCTTTGATCGTCTTTCTTAGTTTTCCACAAAACTCTTATATGCCACTGTATTTTTCTATTTTTAGCTACAGTGGTAGGAAATAATATCAATACAATGAAGACGATATTTTGATTTAAATTTTGATTGTTAACACACTTTTTTGAACTACAAGTTTACTACAGGGTGTCCCACATCATATTAGACCGAGAAAGGGTCTAAATTACGATTTTCAGGACTATAATTAGAAAACTTAATTAGAATGAATCATTTTGAAAAATAACATAAGGCTTATATAAGTATTTTCTTGCGAAAAAAGATAAGTTTTTCGAGTATTAAGAATTTAAGGATTTATTTTGGCGTTAAAGATTGAAGATAATCTAATTTGATATGGGACGCTCTGTAGTAATCAAAGAGAAGCTTTTTTAATTGATGCAGCTTCTCTTTAATTCTATGTTTATGTGTTACCATGTTGTTTAACAGCTTAATATAAATCAAAATTGAAATCAAAAGTCGTCTTTATCGTATTTATATAATCGCCTACCACTGTATAAAATAAGGATTTCTCCTTGATTCCTAATCAGACAAAGGTTTATAGCGATACACTGCCACACTTTAAATAAAGTGTGGAGTCCTATTAAACTACAGTTGTCGATACAATGAAGACGACATTATCTTTCAATTTTAATTAATATTAAAAAGTTATTTTATTGTATTGGTATGAACACCGACCACTGTATCAAATTACTCAAGTTAGGAAAGAAATCATTCTTTTCATTAAATATTTTATTATTTTTAGTTTCCGTGGTGTTTGGTATACCCTGGATAATTACTATGTAACAGATAATAAATATGCAAGCTATATGTCTGCTACAGTTATAGGTGAATAATATATATAAACTTATCTTGTCCGTTTCTTTCTATGTTTGTAACCAACAAACGTCAAAACGGCTGAACCGATTGGGCTCAATTTATTTCTGGGACCTCATGCATGACCCCAGGGAAGGTTTGTGGATGATAAGTAATGGATGGAGGATGATAAATTTACAAAATATTTTATTATTTTTTGATGATGAGTAATTAAGCAACTTCATCTCACTATATATATATATGTATATATATATGATTGAAAAATATTTAAGATATTTGAGCAATATTAATAAAAAGTCCAAATTCTAAATAAATTCAATATTTATACAAAAGCTAAAGAGACCAGCGTTGCCCGTGGAACTTCACAAATTTCCAACTTTATTATTTAGATATAGAAAAAAGGATTTCATTGACTTATTTATTGACTTACTTCACAATTCATAAAATAGGTGTTTGCTCTATTTATCATTTTTTTAAACTCTCCAAGCTTATCATTTTGAAATTCAAAAGTTAGATTAAATGCTCTCTTTAGAGAATTCAAAAACAGCAAATAAATGGATATAAATATGTTGCACCAAACTACAAAGGTATCCAATTGCCAAAGTCATGAATCATGAGTACAGTGAGAACCAGAAAACTCTGTAATCAATAAGAAGACGAGTTTTAGACTGAGTGATGACTTTGAATATTCTAATGTACATGCGACACAAGACACTTTAAACATTGCTTCAATGTCGTCTACCTATTCCACAGTTTATGAGATTTTGTTTGTGAAAAGTTTTTTATTAAGGTTATCTTATACTCCTGGCCTTCGGCTGCAGTTCATGCCTTCATGCCGGCATATACAAGGATGATCCAAGTTTAGGTAATTTCATGCCTTCATGCCAGGAAATACAAGGATGATCCTTCTTTAGGTAAGTTCATGCCTTTAAGGTATACCTTAAAACTCAGGTTTAAATTGAATAAAAATTGGAATTTNGTGATATACAAGGATGATCCTAGTTTAGGTAATTTCATGCCTTCATGCCGTGATATACAAGGATGATCCTAGTCTAGGTAATTTCATGCCTTCATGCCGGCATTTACAAGGATGATCCCAGTCTAGGTAATTTCATGCCTTCATGCCGTGATATACAAGGATGATCCAAGTCTAGGTAATTGCATGCCTTCATACCGTGATATACAAGGATTATCCCAGTCTAGGTAATTTCATGCCTTCATGCCAGGAAATACAAGGATGATCCTTCTTTAGGTAAGTTCATGCCTTTAAGGTATACCTTAAAACTCAGGTTTAAATTGAATAAAAATTGGAATTTCAGCTGACACTTAACATTTTCCTACCTTTTCGTTCTTTAGTTTTGGACTCTGAAGAGCAACAGCATAAGGTTAAAATGTTAGAATAAATTAACTATATTTTACTACTTCAGGTGTTTCGGTGACATTCTATTATTTCTCCCACAAGTACGTTGTAAGTCTAGGACGGACGAGTTCAAAGACGGGTTTGAACGGAGTTTCCGAGATTAAAGACCTGCTCAATATGGACCCTGAGAACCTGGAAACTAAACCTAGACTTGAGACTGGAGGTACAGGGATCTCTTCTCAGTCATAGTAGAAAATGATCTAGATCTATGCATTTGTTCTCTTATAAATTACAGAATAAATTTTCTTATACAATATTTAATAATTTGCACACACTCCCTTTAAAACTCTTTAATCCCTGTGCTAAATTTTAAGAAACTGGATACTCGCCACAACGTAATCCCTATATCTTTGCAACACTTTGAAACTCTTTTATATTTCTAATACAATTTATAGTTTAAAATATCAAAGATCTACGAGTAGGATGCAAAGTAGTAAGGATTATATTATTTGTAACGAGCATCCAGTTCCTTTAATTCACTAGCACAAGTTAAAAAAAAAATATATTAAATTAATTAATCAATTCATTTGAAATATAGAAAGCAGAATAAAGGCAGACCAAAATTTGGAAAATTAAGAACTATGGTTATTGTGATTATTATTTCCAGTAATTGCCAAGTATTTGAATATTTCTGCTCGTGATAAAATATCAATAATTTCTATATCTTAATTGAATTTCTCTTCTCTTTTGTTCAATTCAATACTTTAACAATGCCATTCTCTAAAACTAAATGTAAAAATATATATTCATCGTCATTTATGCTATTTTATAAGCTAGTCAAAAATATACAGTTAACAAAACCAAATTAAACAAGTATAAAACAATGTGTTCTGCAAATTCTCAATTATCAGTCCAATTAGAAATCATCTGTCTCCATGCTACTCCATTTTCTTCGGTTTCTCCTGAACAAATTCAGATTTTGATTTTTAAAATCTTTTAAATTGAAAAGAAATTAAAAGTAAAAGATGGAATTAGGTCTTTACTTCAGCATTCTTAAACTTGCGTTGTTGTCTTTTTACACTTTTTCATCTTGTACTTATCCCCGGCAGAAAAGAATGAAAGAGAAAGAGTGAAAATGTTATGTTTGATTGGTCACAGCTTGATGAAACACGGTTCGAACTTTTAAACCAGGGGCGCATACAGGGATTTGTCAAGGAGGAGGGCTTACATCTTTTCTTTCTATTGGGACTCAGCATCAGTTTCACTGATCCAGGGAGGGGGGCTGGGCAACCATAATACCTTGATCACTCAATTACCATATTATCTTGACACCCTGTACCTTGATCACTCAATTTCTATATTATCTTGATACCCTTTACCATAATCACTCAATTTCCATATTATCCTGACACCCTTAAACGTGATCACTTAATTACCATATTATCTTGACACCCTGTACCTTGATCACTCAATTTCCATATTATCTTGACACCCTGTACCTTGATAGCTCAATTTCCATATTATCTTGACACCCTGTACCTTGGTAGCTCAATTTCCATATTATCTCGACACCCTGTACCTTGATCACTCAATTTCCATGTTATCTCGAAACCCTGCACCTTGATCACTCAATTTCCATATTATCCTGACACTCTGTACCTTGATCACTCAATTTCCATATTATCTTGACACCCTGTACTTTGATCACTCAATTTCCATATTATCTTGATATACTGTACCTTGATCACTTAATTATCCTATTATCTTGACACCCTGTACCATAGTCACTCAATTAGCATATTAACTTGACAAGTTGACACCCTGTACCTTGATCACTCAATTTCCATATTACCTTGACACCATTGTACCTTAATCACTCAATTATCCTATTATCTTGACACCCTGTACATTGATCAATTTAATTATTTCCATATTTATTTGAACACTCTGTACCTTGATCTAACATGTAGGTGAGCTAGGCAGCCTAGGTTGACCAGAATAGCTAGAATAAATATTCCAAAGACAATCCCCAGTTGGGAGACACGGAGATGCCATTCTGCAGAGTCCTAGAATATATATTATATAATATAGACAAATATTAAATGTGTGTGTAGATGTTTTGTATAACTAGCGAAGTTTCCAAGGTTAGTCATAGTTGCTCCAGCCTTTTACCCGCGCTTGGCCTTAAATTATGATTTTAGCTGAAATGCCCGGAGTTGCCCGTAGAATTTTACCCAGAGGTTCACTAAAAAATGTCAGGCAATTTGGTCCAGCCGTTTAGCCAGCTAAAGTGAACATATATACAAGGCAAAGCTTTTAACTATATAACTTGTAAAAGTGCATGTACATGTAAAATTGTATAATGTGAGTAAATGTAAATACATGTAAAATTGTTGAATGTTGCTGTACATGAATGGATCATTAATAAGTATTTTCTAAAGTTTTTATTACGCAATACTTCGAGTACTGAACTAGAAAATACTGGATCAAATAAAAATAGTTTTATTTTCCCTTTTCAAACCGTTACATAGTGACGCATTGAGATTTTATCAAAAGTAATACGCATATTTTTGAATAAACTTACAGAAACTATTTTATCATTTTTTTTTTGTAAAAGTGTTAAATATGTAAATTAGTGAAATATAGAAGAGGTGCATAGGATTTAAGTATATAGTCCTATATACCTGTATTTAGAAGAGGTGTATAGGATTAAGTATAAAATTCTATATACCTGTATATAGAAGAGGTGTATAGGATTGAAGTATATAGTCCTATATACCTGTATATAGAAGAGGTGTATAGGATCGAAGTATATAGTCCTATATACCTGTATATAGAAGAGGTGTATAGGATTGAAGTATATAGTCCTGTATACCTGTATATAGAAGAGGTGTATAGGATTGAAGTATATAGTCCCAAGGAAGATGAATGAGAAGAGAATTACTAGAAGAATGGTGTAAACAGTTCGCTGGCGTTGTAGTTTAAGTTCTGCAGCTTTACGGAATACCTAGATATAGCAGAGTGTTTGAGTGTGTACCTGGAGACTGTAGTAGTAGTAGTAGATACTACTCAGTATACCTAGTACTAGGGTAGTACTGAGTAGGATTAGTATCAGATAGAGCAGATTTCTCTGCCTGACCAGTTTATCATCCTTCCTCACATATACCTACGGAAAGTGGGACTGATTCAACAAAATTACGATTTTATCAATTTTTTCTTTCCTGATTTATCAAAAAATTATGGAAGCTCAATTAAAACTTAATGCATGCCTCGCATTTTTTTATTATAAAAATGTCAAGAATACAATTAACTGTTGCTTATTTTATGAGGCCCTCCCTCCATTTAATAATGACAATGTCAGATTCGTAACGTTACCCTTTAAAGCGTTGTATAATCAATTGTATGCAATTGATATCAATTGTATGCAATTGATATCAATTGTTACAATTTTCAAAACCGATTTAACTCAACTGTGGTTTCTCTTCAAAGTGACTCGCGCCAATTCTACTGAAGGGCTCATATAGAAATCATCAGACTCGTAGAAAAACGACAATATCTTCCACATTTCTTATCAGACGTAGGTATCAAGGGTACCATTGCTAATCGGGCTTTACCATCTTTGAATGGAGTGTCATTTGAAACCATTCTTCCAAACCCTTTTAAAGACACTTGAGAAGAACCATGACGTGTATCTTGTATCAAAATTATTAAAAGATTTTTTTTTACTCTGAAAATAGACGTTCAAAAGGATTTGTCCATTGTATATGTAGTAAAATTTTTTATAAGGTAACACAAGCAATTAAAACCTGAAAAAACGACAATAGCTTCCATATCATTGATCAGATAAAGGTCTTAAGGGTACTGTTGTGAATCCCTGCACGGAGGGTTAATTGAAATTACGCTTACAGTCCCTTTAAAATATAATCTTGTTACCTCTGATGATAATGGAATCCTGAACGAATCTCGAACTGATTCTCCTCTGAATAATATCAAATAAGAGATTTAGTAAAAAATAAGCTTTTTTATGCCAAACTAAAGTAAAGTATACGTAGGATGAAAATCTTATTAGTTTTAATCATAACTCATCCTAATAATGAGCTATTAAGAGAAACAAAAATGTTTAAAGTTTCTGATATATAAACGGATAAATTTGCTTCTCATATTTTTGGGTTACATCAAAACTGGGGGAGCTACGAGGTCACAAATCCATACCAGTAATGTTGCGGAAATTTAACCTTCTCCTATCTAGTGTTTTATGTACTGTGAGAGACCAATTTAGATTGATTTCAAACATAGGGTTACTTACAAAAGGATGATTTACTAAATTAAATTAATCTTAAGATCAGCTGAATCTGAGTTTTTGTCGCGCAATTAGTCTAATTAATTAATTAATTAATTAATTAGACTAAGTTCATTAATTTTTGATTTAGCAAGGAAAAGTGTTTACAACTGCAGGCAACTTAAACATTAATAAATCAACTGAAAAAAATATCATTCGTTGTGGGAAACCCTGTCTCAACTGTTCAGTCCGGTTCAATTCAAGAACCGGACCGACAGCTAACCAGCTAGAGCGACTGTACAGTACACATACAAGTTATACCAGGCAAAACGGGACGGTACACCAAATGAACCAGTCCCTTCTCAGGATATTCACGTGGTATTAAGAATGTATCTTTATAGTTCGGGAAAGAAGCCGAAAATATAATCGTGCTCTTTTATTAAAAGATCATTTAATTGAGATTTTATCGAAAGTTGATTCTAGGGGGGGGGGGGTGGAGGGGGTGGAGAAGGGAATTAAGGTTGAGATTTTTGAATCTTTAATTTGCCTGCTTCGTGGTCTAGCCAGCTCCTCATCCGGGAACACGTCACGTGGTGTGTCCAGGGGCGTAGAGATCTCCAATCTTTCAGGACTCATAACTTCCATTCTAGCCCCTTCCAGGGGGTGGGTCGTGTCACCCCTGTGGGGCTCATCATGGTATTCAGGGGCATCTTTTGGAGAGTTCAATGGAATTGGGGTGAATCCTTGTTTTTCTACAGACACCATTCTAAAACATGATATTATTAATATTTTTACTTAAACGAGAATCAATGACTTATATCACTCACAATAATTTCACCATGGTATAATTGAGAATATCATTTATTCTAGTGCATCCAGGGAAAATAATTAACAAGAAAGAATTTGCTAATGAAAAAAAATCAAGACATGAAAAAAACTTTCTATTCATGAAAGATTCTTTTTATTCTAATTAACTTGATAAAAATAAACAAAATATGCACGAAAAAAGTATAAGGTGTGATACATACAATTCAATCCATAAAGTTAATTCAAGTTATGCTTTGTATTTGCTCACATAGCTCAGAAACAGAATTTAATAAGAAATAAAAATGTAAATATTATTTAAACATGAAATTTTTTAATTACCTTGCAAATATCAGGAATTGAAGTGTAGAGATATTTATCAAGACAACGATTAACCGAATGAATTTATCAGGGTGTACTGGCCAACTGATTACAACTTAACCCTAACGTCTGCAAAGAAAGAACCCCCCCCCCAGGGCCCTCCTTCTTCCTAAACACACCTTCATCGCTACCTGGGCGACCTGGGCTGAAAACTGCCGGTCAAGTTACCGCGCAATAATTCAACCCTCGTCAAGAAACAGGATTTACAAAATATTATCAAATAAAAATCTGATTTTTAAAATATGATATAACCGTGATAATTGTCTACTCTTATTTATTAAACAAAAATCGGAAATATTTGGGAAAAGAGATAAGTTTTAACCAATACGTAATTTTAGCTGAAACTTTGATCCTACATTTTTAAAGGGTTTGTCTGAGGAAGGGGTGGGGGGGGGGGGATTGGAATTCGTATAAAAAATATAAGAAAGGGATGCAAATCTTATAATTTAGGGTTATTCACAAAGGATGATACTTTAATAACGACCTGAAACTCTTTAAACTATCAAACTTAAGGTCATAATCCGATTTTTTTTCTTGTAAATCTTAATAAATAGATTTTGAAAATATAATGAAATGATTAAAAGCAGAAATGTAGATTTTCTTTTGAAATATTCTTGTATGGTATTAAATTTTGTTTCCAGGCTTTATTTAAACTTCTTTAGAAATGTATCTATTTATTTTACTTAAGGTTATTGAGAACATTTTCCACAACAGTTTAAAATTGCATGAGCTTGCATTTTTAGTTGCACGATTTAAAAAAAATGTTATTCTTGTAGCACTGGTTGTTACTTTATTTTTATCTTTAGTTTGACGAAAAAACTCTAATTTTAACAGGTTCCTGAAAAATTGTCTGACTTGTCAGAGTTTTGTTAAAATTCAGTTATTATAATATTTATTCATGTTTTGAGCCAAGGAAGGGAAAGTCTGGCTTGGTGGTCTCCTCGTCTTAAATTGCGGTGAGGGGAGGGGGGTTCATGTTGGAACATAGAGGGGAGGGGATTCATGTTGTGACTTAGAGGGGAGGGGGTTCATGTTGGAACATAGAGGGGAGGGGATTCATGTTGGAACATGGAGGGTGATAAGATAGGATAGGACGAGTTAGAAGATAGGACGGTGAAGAGGACAGAAGATAGGATAGGACGAGTTAGAAGAGAGGACGGTGGAGAGGACAGGGGGATAAGATAGGATAGGACGAGTTAGAAGAGAGGACGGTGGAGAGGACAGGGTGAGAATAAGACGGATAATAAGACAGGTTTTAGAATACATCATGAGAGAATATAAAACAGAACCTGAAAAATCTGAAAGAAGTTTAATGTCGAGACCCCCTGGTTTAAAATTAGCATGCCAGAGTAATAACATTTTTCGAGATTATGAATAAATTGTAGTTCATGATTCTTCAGTTCAACGTCTATAGGCGTAAAATTAAATACGTTTGTTGTGAAAACGTGATACCAACATTGTAAAACATTTCTTTAACAAATTATTTACCGATGAAGTGAAGAAATCCTATTTTTTGTGGAGAGCAAAGGAAGGATTTTTTACAAAAATGTATCATTCAATATATTGGAGAAACAGGAAGGAGATTAGCTGATAGGTTTAGAGAACATATAGGTTATGTAAAAAGTGCTAATTTGACACAACCTACTGGAAATCATTTCAACCTTCCAGGACATACACTATCAAATATGAAAGTTACAGTTCATGAAAAATGAAAAGAAAACAATCCAACATATCGGAAGATCAGAGAATCATATTTTATCAACCAATTTAACA
Source organism: Eurytemora carolleeae (assembly GCF_000591075.1). Lineage (NCBI taxonomy): Eukaryota > Metazoa > Arthropoda > Copepoda > Calanoida > Temoridae > Eurytemora > Eurytemora carolleeae. Next base: position 176,471 of record NW_019396621.1, on the reverse strand, counting down.
CAACAGCAAAAGGTCTAAACAAAAAAAGATGATACAACTTTCTGTTGTGGCTTTAGTGTGGTTGTTTTCTGTTTTACTAATTTAGTCTTTGTTGTTGTTCTATAGTTGTTTTTCTTATATGCTAATTGCAATGTTTAAAAAAAAAATAAACATACATGGCCACAAACTCAAAACTCGGATTTTCGTATCTGTGTCGGTCAACCTATTCTCCTAACCCCTTTTCCCCCCCCACCCATCCCCCAACCCTTAATTCAATGAACATTTCTTTCAGTTTTGACAATACCACCATTCTTTAAGGTTGACCATAATTTTTACACTTTTCATTTTTTTTCATTTCACTTCAAAAAAACCCCCTCCCCTAATTTGATTACTTTTTTTATAAATTTCCAGAAAGTATTTGTTACATTTTCTTTATTTTTAATTTGTAATAATTTTGGTCATTTTCTATAGGATATAAAAAATATAGAAATTAATTTCCAAACCCGAGTTTTTCTACCTGTGAGAGTGAAACCTTTTTTGCCAGTTTGGACAATTTAATTGTATCATTCTTGAGGAGGTTTGTTTGTCTGTTTGTCTGTTTGTCTGTTTGTATGTCATAACTCATGAATCCCTGGACCATTTTATCTCAAATTTTGATTGGAAAACTCGCTAATGGGAATGTTTCAAAATTAACAAGGAAAACTATTTAATTGTCAACCTGTATTAAACTTATTCAATAATCCGCAAAAACCAAACTTTTTTATCCCAGCTTAAACAATCCTCTCACAACATATTAATGTTTCGGTTGGACATGTATCGGCCCTTGGTCCAGCTTTTTATCCCAGCTTAAACAATCCTCTCACAACATATTAATGTTTCGGTTGGACATGTATCGGCCCTTGGTCCAGCTTTTTTGGAACTCGTGCATGTTTTGAAGGAATTAAGCTGTTTGGCTGACATTGAAGTTTTTTACCATTTCAATCTTGTTTTAATCTTCTCTAAAGTTTTTGTGGTCAGTAAAAATATCAGAGAAAATTTGGAAATTACTTTTTCGTATTAAATGGATTTTCTCTGAGTTTGGAAGGTTAAAAATAATCTTATTATACAGGGTGTTCCACTAAACATTTTAATTCAGTGACGAATTCGATATCGTCTTTTTTAAATAATTCTTTGATTTAGTAATCCGTAAGATTTTCGTCTGCTATGTTTACAATTTGTTTGTTTATGTTTTGACTGCATACGGTTGTACTTAGTAAAACAAGAAAACTAAAGTATACAAACAAGGTAAACTTGTCCGTCTTCACTGTTCATCTTGCGGAGACATTATAGACACATCTTTACAGCCATTTACCGTTTTCATTAAATAAACTCTAGCAGACCTAATAATATTATGGTTTTAGAAATTAGGTATTACAATGCATAATTCATAACAAAGACGATATCGAATTCGTCACTGAATTCCCATGTTTATTTGGACACCCTGTATAAGAAATATATGTAGCTGTTTGGTGTTTTGGTCCTTGGTTGCTGGATAGTGATTTATAGTCCTTGGTTGCTGTATAGTGGTTTATAGTCCTTGGTTACTGGATAGTGGTTTATAGTCATTGGTTGCTGGATAGTGGTTCATATCACTCGGTTGCTGGATAGGGGTTTATAGTCCTTGGTTGCTGGATAGTGCTTAATATCATTTCGGTTGCTGGATAGTGGTTTATAGTCCTTGGTTGCTGGATAGTGGTTTATATCATGTCGGTTGCTGGATAGTGGTTTATATCATGTCAGTTGCTGGATAGGGGTTTATATCACTCGGTTGCTGGATAGGGGTTTATATTCCTTGGTTGATGAATAGTTGTTTATAGTCTTTGGTTGCTGTATTGTAAATTATAGTCCTTTGTTGCTGGATAGAGGTTTATATTCCTTGGTTGCTGGATAGTGGTTTCTAGTCCTTGGTTGCTGTATTGTAATTTATAGTCCTTTGTTGCTGGATAGAGGTTTATATTCTTTGGTTGCTGTATAGTAGTTTATAATCATTGGTTGCTGGATAAGGATTTATATTCCTTAGTTTCTGGATAATAGTTTATAGTCCTCATGGTTGCTGGATAGTGGTTTATATCACTCGGTTGCTGGATAGTGGTTTATATCACTCGGTTGCTGAATAGGGGTTCATATTCTTTGGTTGCTGGATAGGGGTTTATATTCCTTGGTTGCTGGATAGTGGTTTATATCATTCGGTTGCTGGATAGGGGTTTATATCACTCGGTTGCTGAATAGGGGTTTATATTCCTTGGTTGCTGGATAGTTGTTTATATTCCTTGGTTACTGAATAGTCTTTATATAGTCTTTGGTTGCTGTATTGTAATTTATAGTCCTTGGTTGCTGTATAGTAGTTTATAGTCCTTGGTTTATGTTTAGTTGAAAGTAGCCTGGTGGGTCTAAGTTCTTGTTTAAACAACTTATTCAAGAATGAAAACGGAGTGGATCGAAGACGATTTTAAAGTTATCAATAAATTACCATGTTCATTAGCCCACCCTGTATTACTCTAGTTGTTTGTATCTGAACCCTAGATTGTTCAGCCAGGCTGAACCTGTGTAAGTTCTACAGGTGTTATCTGATATTTTTAAATTAGTTTTTTTATAAAAATATAATTAAGCTTGGTTTATTAGAAAGTTTCAAATCAATTTAAACAATCTCTAAATTCATACTTTTATCTGATACGAATACCAACTCAATTTATTGTCAGTAAACTTCAGAATTGAGTCTTTGCAACAAACTCTGATTTTATAATGTCTATATCTTTGCAACCCAATTTCGTAGACCTTAGATATTTCAGGTTATAAATTTTGTTGGAACAAATAATTATAGGATTGAAATATCAAAGGTTTACACCATCAGATTACAAAGATTTATGGGGTTAGAAAATTTGAAAACTCAATTCCTTTCCAAATTTCTCAGATACGAATACCATCTGAATACATTGTCAGTATTCTTCAGAATTGAGTCTTTGCCACAAATTCTGATTCCTATATCTTTGCAATCCAATGTCGTACACCTTAGATATTTCAATTTATAAATTCTGTTGGATCAAAAAAGATTGAAAAATCAAAGGTTTACACCATCAGATTACAAAGATATATGGGTTTAGGAACTTAGAGTTTGTGGCAAAAACTCAATGTCCTTCCACTTTTATCAGATACGAATACCAACTGAATACATTGTCAAGAAACGTCAGAAAAAAATTGAAATTACGAAAAGTTGGGAAAAGACATATTGTACAAGGGGCCTGCAAATATATTAACGTACATAAAGAATGCGCTATTTTCCAAAAGTCAAACATAAAAACTTGTCTAATTATATTCTTTGAGTTTGAATAACCCTATAATCTGTTTAATATGATTTTAGAAAAATTGAACAGAGTGTAAAGAAAAACTGGTTTTTAAAACTTCACACACATGCAGAACTTATTATGGTAACTTAAATACAAAAATAAACAAAGTAAATAATCAAAAGTTCAATTTTGATTAAATACTTTCCAAATTTACCAATTCTGATCCAAATGAATGTGTACTACATTATTTAATTCAATTTGTCAAATCTCCAATCTAGCAGAATAAATATGTAGATTCTAAATTTAAAAGTAACGTTTGATGTTTTTGCATTTACCATTTCTTTTACTTTTAAATTTACAATGTATCTACATATTCGAATATCATATTTTACTAGTTATCCCAATTTTGATTGTTTGATTTTAAATGCTAGCTCGGGAACCCAGATTTGCCTTAAAAAGTCAACCTACTCTACTCTAAATTCTAAAACTAGGCTATAAGAACATCCCCGTGGTTCTACTAAGTTGCCCAATACAAGTGTTAGGCAAATGTCTTTTGATCAGACATCCTAACAGAGATGAAATACTACTATACATATATATAAGAGTATGGCTTGTAATACGAAATTATTCACTATTGGCAAAAATAAAACATGATATTTTAACAAAAGTGAAAAGACACGAAAATATTTATTTTCATTTTTGATTGATTGTTTTCATAACGTTCTGTATAACATTTAGTTTTAGACGAAAAATTCAATATCGGAAATTTAACTTTAAACATTCTAACATTTTTTTGTTAAATTTCCACCGATCGCATAGCAGTTTCTGAAAATAAATATAAATACATAAAAATAAATTTATAAATATATTTAGTTTCTGAAGGTTTCAATTAAAAGATATTTGATAAATGTGTACTGTAAGTGGTGCAACGATGAACCCGTGGGAAACCTTTAAAATATTTAAAAAGAGAGTTTTTTATTGATAACATATTTTTGTGTGTGTACAAAACTTAATAATAAAGCTTTCAACAAAAACTGTTTTGGAGATATGTACATATATTTTTTTGATCAGTTTCATAATTTTTTTTTCATTATATGTGACAACCCAAAATTTGAACAAATTATTACAAAAATATTCTATAATTAGAACCCAAAAGGATCCCGTGAAATTAAGCCAACAGTCCTTTTGATAGAGATGGGCGTGTTAGGCATTTTTACATTTTATTCCTTCATCGTTCGTTAATGACTCATTTCGGTTGGTCTTTTTCTTTTGTTAAAAGCATTTATTACGTACTTTCGCAAAAATATCTTTCGTTTTTATCTATTTTGTTCGTTTTTTCGGTGAACGTTCATTAAAATCGTTTGTTCATTTAAATCGTTTGTTCATTAAAGTTTTTCGTTCAGTAAAGTTGTTCGTTCAATAAAATTCGTTCGTTCTGAAAAAAACCAACGTTTGGTTACATACGAACGATTTATACCGTTCGTTGTAAAAATAAATCGCTTCTTTATTTCTCAGAACAATTCAAACCATTTGTTTTGTTTTCTGAACCCCACCATCATTTACAAAAAATGTCGTTCGTTTATACAAAAACGATGCCCATTTCTACCCTTTCTCGAAATTTAAGCACGTCCGTCCTGCATGAAGATGAAACGCTTTCTACCAGCTAAAATGATTTCTGACCTAATGACAGAGGTTAAAAGGGTAAAAACATGTATCATCTTTTAATACATGCATGTCTATAGCTACATACGTAACATTGTGTTCATAGATAAATATGTATATATATATATATATTTACAATTACAATATCCTGGTCAATAGTTAGTAAAGCGAAACCATAAAATCCTGTCGCAAAAACGTGCAATCTCTGTCTGATGGAAAAAACTTGTATATTGTTATCTGAGGATGCAAACCTATTGAATAAAAGAAGCGAAGTAATGAACAAATGCAGGCTCCGAGAGAAATTCTTACTTAGTAAATGTTACAAGACCTGAGGAGAAGTAAACAAGAGAAGAAACTTATGAACTGCCATTTCAAGAAGATTTTTTTTTTCAAACAGATTTTTTCCAAAAAGATTTTTTTTAGTAAAAAAATATGTATCATTTTAAATGTGTAAAACAATTTTTATCATATTCTGCAAAAATCCGTAAAATCATTGTAAAAAATGCTCCCGTATCAGTTTTATTCCAACTGATGATTGGGTTAGACCCATGAAACATTTTGTCTTGGAAGAAATATATATTTAAACATCTAAAATGTATATTTAAACTGAAAAAGTTGAAAATTATCTTTTCTGTCTGAAGAAAATTTAAAGAGATATTTTACAAGTAATTCTTTTTGCGTGCAATTTCGAACGTGTGGGGTATGATATATTTATTTCTATAGATTTAAAATTGATTGATAACATCAAAAGTTTTTTATAAGAGTCCAAACTGACGCGACCAATTTAGACTTCTATAGAAAAAACCATATATCATAATTATATAGTTTCAAGTTTCCACATACCTTTGAAGAATGGGTTACGGTTTGAATGAAAAATAGAAAGTTGGAAAATATACTAAAACGCCAGATTTTACTCACCACATTACTCAATTCTGCGACTTGTCCGTCAGAAATATTGGTTAAATCTAGTTTTAAAGCATTGAATCTCATCTTTAAACTAAGTAAACTATGTAACCTTTACTACTTTTTACAGTCAAATATCACTGAAAGCATTTTTTTTAGACAGGGTTCTTCTAGAATTTACCTGGGTTCGGGCAGGAGACTGCGGGGCTCATAGCCACATGTCCCCCATCCCGCCCTTATTACATTAGGCCTTTGATTTTGAAAAATTATAAGTAATAAATTTTGACCCCGTCTGTAGTGTATAGTGCACGCAATATTCATTGTTCAGACGCGTAACGGAGAAACAAAATACAATAAAACAAAAATACAATAAACAAAAATACAATAAACAAAAATACAATAAACAAGAATACAATAAAACAAAAAATGCAATAAAACAAAAATACAATAAAACAAAAATACAATAAAACAAAAATACAAAAAAAATAAAAATACAATAAAACAAAAATACAATAAACAAAAATACAATAAACAAAAATACAATAAAACAAAAATACAATAAACAAAAATACAATAAACAAAAATACAATAAAACAAAAATACAATAAAACAAAAATACAATAAAACAAAAAAACAATAAAACAAAAATACATTAAACAAAAATACAATAAAACAAAAATACAATAAAACAAAAAAATAGAACAAAAAAAAATAAAACAAAAATACAAAAATACAATAAAACAAAAATACAATAAAACAAAAANGTTCAAATATGAATTTGAATTGTCTAGGTTTCAGTAATCTGGTTCAGATATGAATTTGAATTGTCTAGGTTTCTGTAATCTGGTTCAAATATGAATTCTAATTGGATTCATAATCATATTCATACCCCGGTAATTCCAGAGTGTTGAGTCCGTAACATTTCAGTCGTCGCCTGGTTCTCCAGGGGGTAGGATGTACACTCGGATTTCAGGGCGCAACGAGATATTTCGACTGTGAATTGCTCGGCACCCTAAACTATGAATAAAAGGAAGGGTTTCATGATAACAATTAGTTTTAGTTTTATGCATTACTCAAAAAAGCAGAAATATATTTTTTTGTTGCAAAAGTCAATTCTAAATTCTAAATTCCAATCATGAAATAATAGTTAAGATTAGGTAGAAGATGAAGATAACATATTTAATTTTCATCACTCTCCTGTCCTTTTCGAGGGGAGGGGATCTTCGTTTCAGCGAGGGAGTAAGGGGAGGAGTTGGTCGACTAAACGAGGGGTTGAGGGGAGAAGTTGGTCAACTGAACGAGGGAGATGGAGGAAAAGTTGGTCAACTGAACGAGGGAGTGAGGGGAGTTTATGATGAGCTGAACGGGGGAGTGAGGGGAGTTTATGATGAGCTGAACGAGGGAGTGAGGGGAGTATATGATGAGCTGAACGAGGGATAGATTTAACACCTCATAAACCTGATACTCTATCCCACTCCGCGGTCATTGTTTGTAGTTTAAAAGTATTCTAAGAATTCTCGCCTAACCAAAATGGTTTTTGCCGAATCTACTTTGCTATTTGTTTGCACAGTAGTGGTCGTAGTTTCTGGTTTATCGTTCTTATTTTAGTTAGAATTTAGATTCATCTTCTCTTCGCAGAAAAATTTTTGATAATTTAGCAAACAAAATTCAATATTTTCAAGAAGAAGAGATGTTTTAACGTTACTTTTTAGAGGATGGAATGTTTTGGAGATTCGTTTTTTAAATATTCAAGGTTGGTTTTCTGTTCAAGGCTTCGCAAGATCTTTGTCTCGATAAGTTTATTTTTATTACATTATACAACAATTTCACTTTGACCAAAGATTTCAAACAAAAACGATCCAGAGCGATTGGTAAAATAGTTATTTGGATATAAAAGTTTTGGGTAAAGAATTTCTTTACATAATAAAGAAAAAGCAAAACTATAGAAAATTAGATTTTGCTATACAGTAATCTTTCCAGGAGGGGGGGGGGGGCTTAACCGTAGTGTATGAATTAGATATCAAACTGATTATTTTTCAACTGTTTTTTCTCTCTACAAAAATGATATGCGCAAAAAGGAAAAGGAATTATAAGAATTAAACACTTTTAAAACAATATCTGCCACATTATTGATCAGCTAAAGGTTTCAAGTTTACCATTTTGAATCGGACATTGTCATTTTTGTACGGAGGATCACATCAAACTACGCTTACAGTCCCTTTAATAAGTCTGATTTGCGAGGTGTTATATCTGGGAATTAATGAGGTTGATGATGTATGTGATGAGGAGGAATGTGTGGAGGAAGAGGAGGAGGAGTGCGGACTCTGCCACTCTATCTATATGAGGGAGTGTGATATTAAGATGGAGTATAAATACACTCCAGTCAAGGAAAAAACCAAACAATGGAAAAAATTATTTTACCAACATTTTTTAACCAAACAAGATATCTGCAAAACTAACCCCAATCTACTCAAACTGATTATTTACAATGCTATTTATTCCATTCTCCTTGTTATCCTCCATTCTTCAATTGATCATCTACCTTCTCTTGTTATCTACCATCCTCTAACCTTCCATTGATCATCTATCTTCTCCTTGTTATCTACCATCCTCCAACCTTCCATTGATTATCTATCTTCTCCTTGTTATCTACCATCCTCCAACCTTCCATTGATTATCTATCTTCTCCTTGTTATCTACAATCTTCCAACATTTTTTTCCTCAAAACAAATCAAACAATCTTAAATTGCAAATCTGAAAATCTTTAATTTCTGTGTTTATGAACTTTTAAGTACAGAATTTTCCCATCAGTCAATACGCAACTATTTTTTTTAGAATTTACACAGAAGTTTGAACTTTTATATTAATTTTGGGATCAAGCATTAATCTCCATTTTATGCAGATCTATACTGACTAATTTACTTCCTCTTCGATATCCTGTGATCGTCATAACCTGCAGAGATAACCAGACAACTCTGAAATAGGAAGACGACTTTTAAAATCAAGATAATACTTTAAAAAGTCAGAGTGTCCATATTTGATATCGATATCAAGCGTCCAAGATTTAATATATCCACACTAAAGTTCCTATCTCAGAGGAAGCTAATGTTTAATATTTATTTGGTTTGGTTTGGTTTGACTAGGTAGAGGAGTGTCGTGAGACGACCTGCAGTAAGCTAGGGTACACTAGAACTTGTACAACTAAGCACTACACAGAGTGCTCTACAGATGTACAGTACAACGAGATGGAAGAGGATCATCCTGTTTGTAATATAGAGAAACAGGTTATTCATAATTGATAATAATCTATACATCGTACATTCCTTGGACGAATCTATAGTTTACATTTTACGCTGCACTAATATGAGAAAAGTATAACGTTATCCGGTTGCATATCTTAGTAATTCAAAACATTTCTGCTCTTCTTTTCTTTAGATTTGATTTTAATTGAAAACAAATAAGAAGAGTTCAATGTTACGTACAATTTACTCAAGAATAATATGATTCAAGCTGATTTTTTATCTCTTTTTATGCGATGGGGGGGGGGGGCACTAATTATCCAATTATACCACATCATCTAATCTTATTTACATAATTTTATTCATGCAAAAGTTCAATATCTAAATTTGAGAAAGCATTATCTGAAACTGAACCCTGTGCACACAATTATGAACAATATCTTATTAAAATCTTTATTTAATAATTTATTTTTCATCATTCATTTCTAACATTTTTGGGATAAAAAAGAGTTTTCAATGGTTGTTATATGTCAGCCATAATAAATTTGACTTATTAAAGGGACTATGGTATGATTTTTAAGAACCCTAGCTCTATATAAAGAGTTTGATTCCCAACTCACAACGGTTCCCTTTGAACCATTGTCTGATGAGCTAAAATGTTGAGATATACCAAAGGTGGGAACAGAGAAATTAACCAATTAAACATGACGTCACAAGTGTTAAATATAACAAGGAAAACAGCGTTTTCTCTCATCAGTTGACATGTTTTCTAAGATTAAATAAAAAAGTGTAAAAACAGAAAATAATGAACACAAAATCACTTTAAGATAAGCAAGTAAGAATACAGCTGTACTGAGAGTGTACAAATTCTACGTTGCCATCTATTGTACTTAATAATCTATTTGAGATATCCTGGTTTTTTCTTTCTGAAAATTGATTATTTAAAATATTGGTCTCTACAGAAAAACAACTTTCGCATTTATGCGTCAGCGACAAGGAAGATAAAAAGACGATGTGACTGAGACAAAGGTTTACATGGTACCGTTGTTAATTTGACATGTAACTCTAGAAATGGAGGACTACTTAAACATTACGTTTATAGTTCTCGGGTGTACTACAAGAGCGCCATATTATGTTATCTTCATAGCTTTAACACCAGGATACGTGCAGGGCAGAAAGTAACCTAAGTTTTTCTACTATTTATACCTCTGAGCACTCTTTTAAAATAAATTATTTAAAAAATGGTTACTTACCAAAAATTATTAATTCTGTTAATAAAATGAATTTAAAGATTTTTTAAAGTATCATAATTATTTATGTTATCAGGAGCGATGTACAGAGTACGGATGCCGGAAGGTTCCAGTAATGAAGTGCAGGATAGAGAAGAGGAAGGTTAGGAAGGGTAAACCCTCCACCTCCTGCAGGAGGATCCCCAGGCAGGAGTGCAGGAAGGAGAAGTGTGAGAGAAGGAAGTGCTATGAAAGGGTGAAGATGCAGAAGGACGTTTACCCGCGTGAGGAGTGTGGATACAAGGAGAGACGAGTGTGTCATCATACAGAGAATCAGAACTGCAGGATCATTAAGAGGACACACTGTAAACCATCATCTAAACCTTGCAGACAAACAAACAGTGGAACAGACACACTTGGGTTTCCTGACACACTAACACTCAACTCTGCAGACGAACAAACACTAAATTCAGTGGACGTACACACATCAAGCTTTGAACAATATACACCAAGTTATGCAGCCCAAACCTCTAAACCTAAACCTAATCCTATTTTTAAACCGTTTGCTTCTACCCCCTGAACCTACCAGGTTTACTATAAAAATATATAAAAATGTAACACTTAGAATCCAAAAAAGAAGAAAAGAAGTTACCCTGCAACACTCTTCACAACATTGCTTATTCTAATTAACAGATATACTATACAATTTGCGTTTTTAAGCAAAAAATAAAATTTTATTTGAATTTTGTTTATTTATGTTCAGAATAGTAGAAACCAAACAAAATTAAATATAAAAAACCTGAAGTCAATGAAATTCTCAATAAACTAAAGACTATTTTATTTCTAATCTTTTTAATCAGCTAAAGTCTAAGATCGTCAAAACAACAGCGATTGTATTCAGCTTTATTTTGGGTACTACTGTATCCAAGAATATAAAGAACGTATAAAGAAAGTATAAAGAACAAGATAAAGAATTTTTAAAAATATTTTAATATCTTTTTATTAAAAATCATAAGTTGCCAACAGTCCCAAACTATATCAAAGAAAATTGGATATTTAAGACTGAAATTAATGCAGTATTTACCTTCCAACTGTTCATCATTTAACAGACCATATGTTCCAGTTTACTCTACCTAATCCCTGTAATTAACAAAACGTCTACCTCTAATTAAATCAATAGAAGGTTATTTAGGTTTAATGAGAATATTGTAAAGAAAGGGTGAAAAATGCAAAAAGTATGAAGTCTATAAGACGAAATTGATGACTTACCTTTGCTGTCAGATGTCCACGTTACATAATGTGTAAAACGTCAAGACTAAATAAAAAATTAACAAAAAAAGCTCCAAGCTCTGGTTGTATATAAAGTCTGTACGTTTATTTCCGTTAGTTCTCTTTCATAACTTTTTAATTATAATAATCAAAACTTCCGACTCAAAACATACTATACGATTATTGTTATAAACTTTTTTTTAAGATGGTTCCACGAAATTAAAGGGACTGTAAACGTAATTTTAAGTGACCTTCATGTCCGATTCAAAATAATAACTTTTAAACCTTTATCTGATCACAAAAAGGAAGATATCGATTTTCTATCAGGAAAATTGTTGAATTCTGACAATCTTCTCCAATTCCACTGAAGCATGAAACCGCAAATCACTATTAAAGAGGAACCACAAAAAAATATTTAATTGAATGTTGGAAAATCATCGATCAAATTACGTTTAAAAAATAGTTTAATGGTAATATTTTATCTCCAATTTAAAAAAAGAAAATGATCCAAAAATTATTTCAACTTTCATGTTTATGATTACATTTCCCTGGACTTACTTTCTTCCGCCTTTTCTTAGTTCAACCAAACACTGACCGTTTCCTCCTTGTCCCCTATTTTATTCATATACCCCGCCCTTCTAAATTAAAAAGTGTCAAAAAAAAATTAAAATAACTAAAACTAATGATTTCATGAAATGTTGGAGGTGGAGGAAGATGTATATAAAAGATTTAAAGATAATTGTATATAAAGATTTCCAGAGGAGGGATATCGCTGACCTGGACTAAAGGAGAAAAATGGTTTAAAAATCTTAAGAAAGAGAAACTACAGAAAATACTTAAAAATAAATCATTTTAAAAGTTTTATAAAGTTTGTTTTGTTTTCCTGGAAAATGATTAAAAGTCTCAAGAAAACGAAAACAGAAAATTCTATTAAATAAAATATTTGAAATTTTATTTTACAATTTTTTTTCCTTTTTTCAACAGAAAGAGAGGGGGGGGGGGAGATTATATCGCATTTCTGGCAAATGAGGAAAACGGTTTGTAAAGAAATTATACAGAGAAAAAGTTTTGTCAAAATTTATGTCAAAAGTTTTTATAAGTTTTGTTTTCCTATCTAAAGTAACCGTGAATTAAATAGTTTTTTTCCGTTTATGTTCAGTTTATTCTTAAAATAATTAAATATTAAAGATTTATTTAAAATTCAAGTATTTTTCCATAACCTCTCAACCATAACATCTGAATTTTAAATAAAATACGCGACTGATTGCCAAAAAATGTAAGTTTTTAATTTTTAAAATTACATATTAATAATATTTCTCTTATACATTTTTTAATCATCTTTTAGAGATTTTTTTTTGTCCCCAGGACATAATCGGGTTGTTACGATCAAAGCTCGGAATTTTTCTATTGCGAAAGTTTGGTGATATAACTGGAATGAGGCTCGTGTGCCTCACAGACAGGAAACATCACACTCATTGCTACCAATCATCTGTAAGTCCAGATTAGTACCTCCAGTAGTACCATGGGAACCATGGACCTTCCCTGCTTGTCCGCCTTTCCCTTCTTCATTATCTTTTACTTGGATCAATCCATTTAAAGCTTCTTTCTTGTTGAGTAGAAATTATGCACCCTTACGCTGCTAGAGATGTTGACAGCCGCCCCTCTGTCCTCCTTCATCCGTCAGGTGGATATTACTGCTTAACCAGATGTTGGCCTCAGATGATTTTGAAACCATAGGTTTGTGATAAGTGCTAAGATAACTATCAACTATCAACTTTCAATTAGCTATCAACTATCAACTATCAACTATCAACTATCAACTATCAACTATCAACTATCAACTATCAACTATCAACTATCAACTATCAACTATCAACTTTCAACTATCAACTATTAACTATCAAATATCAACTATATTATCAACTATCAACTACCCACTATCAACTATCAACTATCAACTATCAACTATCAAATATCAACTATCAACTATTCCTATGCAGGTTTAAGTACATACTACGTTGCACATTGCAGATTGCAGAGTATATAATGTACCCCCCCCCCCCCTATCTTGTATACATGATAGTGAACACGTCAAAATTAGTGTGAAGAATGTTTTTGCAGTGTGGCGTATTGTTGGTCGGCAGCTAGATTAGGATCAAGGACAATCAAAATAAGGAATTACAAAATAATTAAAAAATGTCATTCTACAAATTAATTATTTTTTAACAAACAAATAAATGTTTTACATACATCAGAGCCCGCGATTTAAAAACTTCGGCTCGAGTCGTAATTACTTAAACACCTCTGACGACAGCTTGTGTCACGTGATTGACAACTGCAAGATCTTCGGCTCAACTTAAGGAGTTCAGCCCAATGAAAATAAAACCGACCTTGGTTGGTTTTAGTGGAGAATAAGTCTTAATGTTGAGTTCTTGTTCTCATAAAAACCCGGAATGTACCAATTCCTACCATAAAAATCCGCCAAATAGAATATTAAACCGGTTTTTTGAACTCAACTCTTTGGAAAATAAGGCAGCTTGAATCCGAAAGCTTAAGCCGTAAATAAGGCCCAACGACAGCTTAGACCTGAGTCGTATTTTGCCAAATTTATTAAATCGCGGGCTCTGGATATTTTAAATCCTTTGTGAAAGATCCTTGGTTGGGTTGGATGGGGGGGGGGGGAATATGAAGAAACAGTTTAGAAATCATTAATCAAGATTAGTGCAGGTAGAGTATGTATGATGTAGCAAGCAAGGAGCGTGCTTACAGATCAATTTTACACTCAAACTTTGCACATTCAGTTGGACTTCAAAGCAACCCTCCATTTATAGACTGGTATGTTCGACTCACAGCGATACCTTTTAAACATCTCTCAACAAGTTGATCAATTTTTATTTTTTTGCTCTATAAAAGTGATTTGTTGATGTAAGCTAAAAGGACAATAACAAAATTGCCGAATTTAAAATTTTTAAGACTGAAAAATTACGAATTGTTCCTTATTTTTTTTTTGGTGAAATAAAAAACATTTTGAATTTTCCCTTTTTTAGAACTTTCAGATTTTCAGATTTTTAGACACATCACAACTTGTTATTTTTTATACAAAAAGAAAGTAAAATTTAAATTTTAAATTTGTCAAGCACAAAAAACTAATATATATCATCATTGCTCTCGAATAGGGTAACAAGGGTACTGTTGTGATTAGGGTATGTCCGTCTTCAAATGGAATAATTGAAACAATAACTGTCTCTTTAATAGAAATACTAAAAAGTTTAATAAGCATGAGACATAGAAATGGTTGAGTGAAAACAGGCCCCTTTCACTTTTTATTAGTGATTTAATAAGTGAATAAACTATTTGCTGTGTTATGTGTAACATCATCAAATGCACTCAAGCTATGATATAATGTCGTCTTCCTATTCCATTGTTTTCTGGTTATCACCGTACAATCAGTTTTGTGTAAATTCTTTAAATTTTCATTTTGCAACGAATAGCGTTTATTATGAAATAAAAATGTCGCTCCAACTTAAAATTTCCCCTGTGTGACTTCTTTTTACAATTTAAACTCTAAGTGACAATATTGCAGTCCTAAATACGAAAGACCTGACAGCAGTATAATTAAGTAATTGAGTCTCTACCACTAACTCAAATTTTCTAATCCTTATACCATTGCAACCTGATGATGTAAACCTTTGATATTTCAAAATTAAATTAACTGGTCTAATAGAATTCATACTTTGAAATATCTAAGGTCTACAACATTTACTTGTAAAGATTAGAAAATCAGTGCTTATGGCTAAATTCCTTTTGCTTCAAATACTAATATTTTAATGCGAGAACATTCCAAAAATTAAAATATGTCTCCCCAGTCGCGTATAGGTAATAATCAAGGTATATAATAATATTAAAATATATCTCTAGTCACGTATAGGTAATAATCCAGGTATATAATAATATTAAAATTTATCTCCAGTCGCGTATACGGTATAAGTAATAATCCAGGTATATAATAATAATAAAATATATCTCCTGTCGCGTATAGGTAATAATCAAGGTATATAGTAATATTAAAATATGTCTCCGGTCGCGTATAGGTAATAATCAAGGTATATAATAATATTAAAATATATCTCTAGTCACGTATAGGTAATAATCAAGGTATATAATAATATTAAAATATGTCTCCGGTCGCGTATAGGTAATAATCAAGGTATATTGTAATATTAAAATATGTCTCCGGTCGCGTATAGGTAATAATCAAGGTATATAGTAATATTAAAATATGTCTCCGGTCGCGTATAGGTAATAATCAAGGTATATAGTAATATTAAAATAGCAATAATTTCTTTCCTCATCCTTAAACTTTCTATTCCGTAGATATATCTTGTATCTAATCCATAGATATATCCTGTATCTAATCCCTAGATATATCCTGTATCTAATCCGTAGATAAATCCTGTATCTAATCCGTAGATATATCTTGTATCTAATCCGTAGATATATCCTGTATCTAATCCGTAGATAAATCCTGTATCTAATCCGTAGATATATCTTGTATCTAATCTGTAGATATATCCTGTATCTAATCCGTAGATATATCCTGTATCTAATCCGTAGATATATCCTGTATCTAATCCGTAGATATATCCTGTATCTAATCCGTAGATATATCCTGTATCGAGTTATAGTTTTAAATAGATATAACCAATCATCGACTTTCTCCGTATCTAGCTTTAAACTTAAACCCAAGTTGACCGATTTTTAGATCAAACCTTCCAATTACATTTTTGTATTAATGAAACTTAACATTAAATAAAGTTAAGAGCAAGGAAATAAATAATTTTATGTAATCGAAATTGTTCTCTAACGATATAAATAATTATTATGGTATCAGTTCCATCAGATTCAGAAGACCCAACCGATACAAAATGGGAACCCAACCCTAAGATCGACTCTGCTCCATTCTGGTTACTCCAGCCTGACTGGTCCATTCCGGTTACTCCAGCCTGACTTCTCCATTCTGGTTACTCCAGCCTGACTGCTTCATTCTGGTTCCATTCTTCTCTTCCCTGCTCCTTGCTGCGGACTACAATATGCTAATACAACTTTTAATGTTTCTTCTGTTTTCCAGTTTTTTTTCCATGTTTCAATAATCTTTGATTTTGTCTCAGCGCAACGTAATCTCTAGAACCTGATGTCGGAAACTTTTCATATTTCAAACTTCCAATTTTGTTAGAAGAGTAAATGTCCAAAGTTATAAATATCAAAAGTTTACACCATAAAAGTTTCTTTGCCACAACCTCAAACTTTCTAATCCCTATTTCTTTGCAACCTGATGATGCAACCATTTTATTGTTCATCCAATGTGAACAAATGTATCATTAAATTGTTAATAAGTAGCTTTAAAATTTGAAAACTGTTAAAACAAGTGATATTTTAAAATCTACAGAGATATTTCCATTCTTGCATCTGCTTCAAAAATGCATTCTCAAACCCACAAAAATATTTCAGCTTTCAAGCCCCGGTATATTTTCAAACCAATGTCGTAGATCTAAGAAATTTCAATAGATCAAATAATTAAACTTGAAATATCAAAGGTTTTCACCAATAAATTGCAAAGGATTAGAAAATTTGAGTTTGTGGCAAAGACTCAATTCATTTGTGCATATCCATTATTCTATGCTCCATAGGTAATGCATATCCATTATTCTATACTCCAAAGGTAATGCATATCAAAATTGGTAAATTTAAAATATGAAATTGTTGCATATATTTTATAAAATATATTTAAACAAATCTACTGGTGTAGGATTCATCTGTTTATCTTGGAATGTTTAAACTATTTCAAGGTTAGATCTGTAACTAGGAGTATTTAAAAACATGGTTAGCTCTGTAACTAGGAGTATTTATAAACATGGTTAGCTCTGCAACTAGGAGTATTTATAAACATGGTTAGCTCTGTAACTAGGAATATTTATAAACAAGGTTAGCTATGTAACTATGAGTATTTATAAACATGGTTAGCTCTGTAACTAGGAGTATTTATAAACAAGGTTAGCTCTGTAACTAGGAGTATTTATAAAAATGGTTAGCTCTGCAACTAGGAGTATTTATAAACATGGTTAGCTCTGCAACTAGGAGTATTTATAAAAATGGTTAGCCATAACTAGGTGTATTTATAAACATGGTTAGATCTGTTACTAGGAGTATTTATAAACATGGTTAGCTCTGCAACTAGGAGTATTTATAAACATGGTTAGCTCTGTAACTAGGAGTAATTATAAACATGGTTAGCGCTGTTACTAGGATTATTTATAAACAAGGTTAGCTCTGTAACTAGGAGTTAGATAAAGTTTTAAAATATTTCTATCTACATATATATATATATATACACTTTCCTTGTCTGGGTGGGTGTCTGTTTGTTTGTACCCATAAACGTAAAAACGTCTGAACCGGTCGGGCCCAAATTTGTTTGTGACCTTACATGACCCCATGATCAAAATTTTAAAATTTGATTTTAATTAAATTTTCAAAATCCACGACATTTTTTTTATAAAATCCGCAAAATTTTTGTTTCAAAATTTATATAATTTAACTGAACGCAGCTAGTATATCTATACTCTAAGAAGATTGTTTTGACCATGCTTTTAAATAAGAATGGGACACTGGCCCTACGCTATAACAATACATCTTTATTTTCAGATGGGTGCAGACTATTTGAGTCAATATCAATAAAAAATGTAAACATTGTAATAATAAATGTGAAAAATTTCAGGAGACGAAAGTTTAATAGACCCTTCATTTATAGAGTGGCATGTCCGATTTACACGTGTACCCTTTAAACCTCTTCATAAGTTAAAATTACAGAGTTACTTCTATGTTAAAATTGATTGTTTACATTAGATAAATAATTTCTATAAAAGTGCTTTGCATATTTATGCAGCTGGAGACAGGGGGTAATTGTCAGAATTAAACATTTTGCCTGATAAAAAAACAGCATTATATTCCTACGTTTTTCTTCGATAAAGGTGTGTAGCAAATGCCTTACTCCATCAAGTTCGCTTAAATCTGTACCAATCCAGGGTATGACCTTTTGTAATCTCAATGTGTATCCATACAGATACAACTCGCTCTCGATCTCGCTTGTCCGATCAATAATAATACTCAGTCTGTATCAATCCAGATACAACGCTGTTAAATTCTTTAATATGTATCTGTACAACTTTTGCTGACTCTCAGCTGTAATACTCAGTCTGTACCAATCCAGGTATGAGACTGTTGTATTCTTTAATATGTATCTGTCTTTCAAGATACAACTTTTGCTGACTCTTAGCTATAATATTCAGTCTGTACCAATCCAGGTATGAGACTGTTGTATTCTTTAATATGTATCTGTCTTTCAAGATACAACTTTTGCTGACTCTTAGCTATAATATTCAGTCTGTACCAATCCAGATGTGATGCTGTTGTATTCTTTAATATGTATTTGTCTTTCAAGATACAACTTTTGCTGACTCTTAGCTATAATATTCAGTCTGTACCAATCCAGATGTGATGCTGTTGTATTCTTTAATATATATTGTATATGTCTTTCAAGATACAACTTGTGCTGGCTTTTGTTGACTCTGTATAATTACTCGAAATACAACCTCTGTATTCGTCAACATCTATCAATCGAGATACCACATGTTTTAGAACTCAATGGTCCACAATAATATCTCAGTATGTATTCAATCCAGATACAAAACTCTCTGTATTTCTTAGTCTGTATCTATCAATTAAGATACAAACTCAAGTCCCTTTCGATGAGGATTATTACTCTAATACCGTAATCAAGCAGAGTTCTTATTCCAACTCTGAAATATATTTTCTTGGTATTAAATTAATGAAAGTAATTAAATTAAATTGTAATACATGGTAATGAAAGGTCAGAAATTTACGAACATAATAGGATACATATAATCTTAACACGCAGTGTATAGATACAAATATATGATTTTATGTAGTTATTAACAAGCATAGTTAGATTAAAGATAATGTACAACGTAATATAAATATGGGGTTTACTACGATATTTATTTCAGGTGTAAAGGGTACCGTTGTGAGTTGAACATACTACTCTGTTATTGGAGGGTCATCTGAAATTACGACTGAAATTAATCAAAGTTAATTAAAATGAGATAAATCAAAAGTCTATTGGAGCGAATTTACAAGAGAACACTTCTTCTTTCAGTTTTAGGCTTCAATTCCACACAGGGAGAGAAACCATTTAATAATTCTTGATTTCTTTAACCAGCATTAACGCGTAGACCTGTGCTCCAATAACAGAAAAGTCATGACCCCACAGCCATGAGATTAAAATAATGTAGATTGCATTTTTATTATCAAGGGTTAATCTAAAAAGTCAACAGCCTGTACTGTGTTTTATAAAAAAAAAACGATGCCAAGAAAGGAAATCTCAAGTATTTTTGAACACTCTGTACTGCTACAAAATATGAAGAAGATTGGTTTACCACCAACTGTAAATATTTGTCAGTAATCAGCATTTTTTCCTTTTCATCTCTCAGTTAATCGACAGAAAATTGGTTTCATTATTCTTAATTTCATGCAATGTGTCTCACACCCTCCTCCCGGTCCCACACTCTGGACCCTCATGCTTCCCCCCCCCCATCCCCTGGAATAGTCCATACAGTGTCTAAGGCAATCAGGATTTCTAAAACTAATATACATACATAAATAGTTTTTTTGCAGCAGCGTTCACAATGTACAATTCTTTCCATTATCATTTGGTCAGAGCTGGGAACTTTTGAATGGGATACCTTTACTCCCGACTTCTTAATCCGAATATCCAATGTCAACACTTTAATTTCTTGCTTAATCCACTCTTTTTAGGATATATTACAGGAAAATCACAAAACCGGTTTTTAAAATGGGAGAGTCCCTCTCGTTTCAGTATATTCATCTTAAATGGCGCGCGAAATTTCAAATTTCCCGGCTTCTGATACGCGACTCTGATCGGTTGAATTTTTTTACACTTTTCAGGATACAAGTACAAGATTAGGTTAGTCTCGAGATTAATAAAAAGAGAGGATCAAGCATTGATCTCGATATCCAACATTCTAAAGTTCCCAGCTCAGGTCGTAAAGAACATGTGACAATCTTTTTCTAATGAACTGAAAATAAAAGAATTAATATATCTATATTTAAACACTAATTAATCAATACATTCTTCTTTCTTTGATTAATCATCCTAAGAAAAGTTGTCAGAGAATTCCGAGGCCGAAAGTTTTGAATCTACATTAGCTTAACAAAATTTTTGGATTTAAGTGTAATTACAAGCTAATGAAAATATACGATTTACAATGTTACCATTGAAACCTTAATCTGATTAAAACTCTGGAAGATAATGTCGTTTATCTGACTCGAAAAAAGTTGTAATTTTGATAATGTCTCCATTGTTTCTTGTAAGCCAGAAAAGTGCAACTAACTTTTGCAAACTTGATCAGACAAAGCTTTTAAGGGTACTGTTGTAAATCGGGCATGGCCTATAACAAAAGCAACCAGATTGCACAACTTTTGCAAAGAAATTTTGCACGGATTTTTTACAGACGTCTTTAATTTCAGTTTTTCTTGAATACACATTAAAGTTTTAACATTTTTGCAAATGTTTTGCACATTTTAATTCCCTGGGTAAAGGGGTTTTCAAAAATGTATGATTTGTTGCAATTTGCGCAATTTTTTGCACATTTTTTCCTTAATAACTAGATTTCGCAGTAAATATTTGGATTTTTGCAATTTTGCCGTTTTTTTTTGCAGATTAGTAAAGTAGAACCCAGGCCATGGGCTTTCTAAAAACGCACTAAATGTTATAGATTTGTATCCCAAAAAGAAAATAGAGAGTAGGGGTCAACTTGACCCCCATCAGGGAACTAGTCATGAAACCAGACGTCAGATAAAAAGGGTTAAATGTTTCCAAATTCGATCAACGCACTTACGCGCACTAGGCCCAAGAAAAGCGCACACTTAGAGGAAATTCCACTAGACTGACGCATGTTTGTTTTAAGCGTAAAACCTTCAATTCTATAGGGTGATAAAACAATTGGTTTTAGAGTGTCATAAAAAACTTTTCAGAACTAAAATCTAACTAAAATCTTTTAGACAATAAACCATGTGGGAATTAGATAGACTTTAAAAAAAGCATGATAAGTTTTCAAAAAAAATGAAAACCTTTTTTTGCATAAATGGACAACGATTAAAACGACTGTTGATTTATCTTAAGGAAAGACATGCCTGATTCACAATGGTACCTTAAAAGCCATTATTATCAGATCAATAATGTGGAAGATATCGTCATTTTTTAGTTTCCTAAGTGTTCAATTCTGACATTATTTCTGCAGCTGAAATAAGCAAGTCACGTTAGCAGAGATCCAACAATCGAAAATAATCAGTTTTAAAAAGGAATTTAATAAATTTTAGCTGTGTCTCAAATCCGCCAAAAACCGGTTTAAATTGAGTGCCGGATTAAATCTTGAAACATTTAATACAATTATGAGTAGAAACAACCATATTTGATCCGTGTTTCAAATATAAGCCGCGGCTGAAATTCTTTAAATTCGGCCTCAGTTCTGAAAATTTTTTGGTACACACTGTAGAAGTGCTCATAGTACTCAATTATAATCGGGAATTGATTAAGTCATATCAACTGTAACATTACTCAGTACTCTGCAAATAAAGTGACGTAGCTTCACAAAAATGTAATTATATCTGTGTATATACATTTATAGAATAGTTTTGTATTCTATAAATTCCGGAAGTACAGGGTTACCCACAAAGGATGAGATTTCATGGAGACGATTGTTCTATTTTTATGCAGACTTTTTACACAGCGTTTTGGTTCCCAGCAGCTGGACAATTATTTCTTTCGATGCCAACGCATTTAGCAGAACATTTAAAGACTTTTTTAGTATATATTTTCATGGATTTTGTTTTATTAATGCCAAACGGCATATGCATATTAAGAAAATCATTAAAAAATAAATATTTAAAGGGACAGTTATAGAGGACGTGAGTCAGACTCTAATAAAACGCATAAATAACTTCCAGTATATATATTTCTTATAACTTATTACTAGAGGGTTCAGAACTAGAGTCAATATCGATATCGCACGTGTAGACTGTAGAGATATATCAGTACTAATGCCCTGTATCCGTTCTATCTCATTCTGTTGAATCTTGTGGAACTAGTTTAACGCGGCCAGGCATCGTCTTCCACACAGTTAACTTATTTTCAGGTAAACCTACGTTTATAGAATAGCATGTACGGTGCAACTTTTCATAGAAGTCTAGATCAATGTGAACTAGGCTTAAAACACTTTACATTTGTATAGGGATCTTTTTCCACCATGAGCCCAAAATTTAAAACATAGTTTCGTCTTGAAACCCGGTGTGACATTAGAAAGTGTCCGGGCGTGAAATATGGGCCTGGTAGATGGGCACTGCTTGATAATTTGGACACTTTCCCCACATTATCAAACTATGAATGCATTGATAAACATCTGCTCAAAGTAAGCGTGTAGTTAAATAAGTTTTTAAATGTAGCAATACCACAAAATTTGTAAAAAAAACTCCGATATTTCGTCCTCTTTTCAAAAAATTTAAAAACTTCTATCCCTTGCACATTAAAAAGTTCTGTAAAAATTAGTCTTTTAAAATGTAAAGGAATCTATTTATTATATTAGATATTTTAATTTCATTTTTAAGACCTAAATACAGTACCCGGACATTATTTCATGCCCGGACACTTTATCACGTGACACCGGTTTTCATAAATGGGATAAAACAATTAATTTTTTAAATATCTTCTTTTCGGTTTAAAGGGAGTTATCGGCAATGTATGTAAGTTGAACTGAGAATGTAGTAGTGTAGAGAATTTTTTTAGAAATCATTTGAGACGATTTTACTATGCATATTTGTTCAGCAAGAGTGCAAATTCAATCTTTAAAATCCTCATAGATTGTCCATTTTTGAGGGAAGATTTTGAAAATCGGTCTTTAAAAAGAATTTAGTAAAATTTCTACAGTAAACTAATTAGTTGTTTAGGAACAGACTGAGGAAATAAAAATGAACTATTATCATCGAAAATAAGTAATCTTATTCAGTTTCTATAATGTCTCATTGTTCATAAACATTTTCTAACCATATTTCCTGGAATTTTTATTGAAAAGACGACATTTGAAGAATTTGAAAAATCTGCGAACATTTTCACAAAGAATAAAAAATTCAATAATGAATAAGAAATTCAATAAAATGAATAAGATATTCATTAAAATGATAAAAAAGAAATAATTAATTCTAACATTGATTCATTGAGAAAATTTCAATTTAGAAATATGTTCCTAAACATCTAATTAGGAAAGAGGAGAACTAGGATATTCTAGATATCAGATGCTGCCTAAACCTGAGACTGTACGAAAACAATGATGATAACAATGATGATAACAATGATGATAACAATGATGATAACAATGATGATAACAATGATGATAACAATGATGATAACAATGATGATAACAATGAGGATAACAATGATGATAACAATTATGATAACAATGATGATAACAATGATGATAAAAATGAGGATAACAATGATGATAACAATGATGATAACAATGATGATAACATAGCAGAGAATCTAGGAGCAGCTCGAACTCGGAGTAAGGATAATATAGAAGAGACTCTGGGAATATCTTTGGGAGCAGCTCAAAATGTAAGTACAGCTAACTCAGCGAAGACTCTAGGAGCAGCTCTGGTAATGTGCAGCTAACATAGCAGAGACAATAATCATTTTTACATTATGGACATCAGGTTTTATTGGTTTTTTTCAGGATCAGTGAGTTTGCAAAACGGTGAGAAAACTGTGTATTTACTGTCTTATCAAATAATTAACAATAAGATATATATAATTCAAGCATAAAGGAATTTAGTCTTTATAAGAAAATGAATATCTTATGTTTTTATGCTTTATGCGGACATAGTTTGGCAAACAGACTTAAAATAACCTGCTAGTTCTTAAAATAAACGGAAAAGTCCGTTAACGAATTTTAAAAAAAATCGTTTTTAATACATTAACGAACAGAAATAGTTATTATTGAAAAAAATAATCAAAAATAACTAATAAATGTGTTCTAAATAATGGCAACTTTCGTTAATTTTTCAATTTAAAATTGCATGAAACTTACAGAAAGTAACAAATAAATTTTTAAATGATGTTTTGAATTTTTCTAGCTATTTTTTATGAAATAATCGTTAACGGTTGGTTCCGTTAACGCGGTACTAAAAGTAAGATCGTTAGCGAACGGTAACTAAAAATTACGGAAAATAGCGTTAACAAACGAAACGACTAAGAAATATTCCCCGTTGCTTACAAGTTACAATCAACGAGAGTATCAAGGACTTAACCCTATAAATATAAGGCTCTATCCAGAATATGCCAACATTTAGAATACATGAACATTAATTAGATCTCAAACTTACAGGAGAACACATAAGGAATTAAACATCAGTAACGACAGCATATTTTTCCAGGCCTTATTTCTTAAACTAATAATGACTTACAGTAATGCTGAATAAATGAATATCTGATAGAAATTCAAATAGAATCTCAGGTATTGCAGTATTCAAAAATAATCTCAGGTATTGCAGTATTCAAATAGAATCTCAGGTATTGGTATTCAAATATAATCACAGGTATTGCATTATTCAAATATAATCTCAGGTATTGGTATTCAAATATAATCTCAGGTATTGGTATTCAAATTGCTATGAGTTCAAGCCACCATTCATGTCTCATCCTTTATGTATGACCGGGCTAGTATACCCTATGTATGACCGGGCTAGTATACCCTATGTATGACCGGGCTAGTATACCCTAAGTATGACCGGGCTAGTACACCCTAGACTGATTTTACAAAACGAGCTAAATCTTACTCTTTATTATCAGCTAAAGAAGGAATAGGCTTAAGATTACGCAGTAGGGGGGAGGGGGAGGCATTATTTACGTCTTTATCAAACCATTGGAATTGTAGTGTATTATGGTGTATAAGGGGGTAATCTTTATGTATTTGTTTAAAGGGCGTGTATGCCGTTTTACCTTTTTTTTAATCTAATAAAAGGGACAGTTGACGTTAATTAAAGTGATCCCACAATTGTTGCACGCAGAATTTAAAACGACAACCTCCAAACTTTTATCTGAGATACAAAGCGCAAAAATCCGCAAAATTGAAAATGATCAATTTTCAGATGACATTAAAAATATTGGCTTAGACAAAGATTAAAAGGATTCTGTTGTGAATCTGAAAAGTTGTGAATTATCTATTTAAAGGGAGAGTGCGTAAATTATCTTCAGACGTAAATTGTGCATATATTAGACAAAATGTTACTTTAGACCAAAAGTTACTTTAGTCATAACGTTACTAGTTTAGACCAAAGGTTACTTTAGACATAATGTTACTTTAGACCAAAAGTTACTTTAGACATAATGTTACTTTAGACATAATGTTACTTTAAACCAAAAGTTACTTTAGACATAATGTTACTCTAGACCAAATGTTACTTTAGACATAATGTTACTTTAGACCAAATGTTACTTTAGACCTAATGTTACTTTAGACGAAATTTTACTTTAGACGAAATGTTACTTTAGACATAATGTTACTTTAGACCAAATGTTACTTTAGACGAAATTTTACTTTAGACGAAATGTTACTTCAGACATAATGTTACTTTAGACTATGCGTTACTTTGACCATAAGTTCTTGGACAAAAAGTTCGTAGACCAAAAGAAATTAGACAAAGTGTTGCTCTGGATCCTATATTTGAATGGTCGGAAAGTGTGAATAATTATGACATAAATCATTAAAGGTGGGGCACACTTTAACAGCAAACCATAATTATGGGTGTTACGAAGAAAGTTACAGACATTTATGCCAGTTTTGAATTCTCTATAATAACCATGATCTATCAATATACAAAGTATAGTAATCTCTGTTTGTTTGTATGTCTGATCTTTATTTTATAAACTACTTGAGCCCTGGACCGAGATTGTTCCAATATCCGAGCAAAATAGGTTCCCAAGCTAAAGGAGTAAAATGAAATTTTGAGTGTAATCTCAATATTTTTTGAGAAATTTGAATCCGGGACACATTTTATGATGTCTGGTAAATTTTGAAGGTTTAGATGTTTTTGGGCAAATTTTTTATTCTAGATTAGAATTTAAACCAGGCAAATAATTGATTAATGAATGAATCAATTAGTTTAATTGATTGATTGAATTCAGTAGGATCAATCTTGTTTTTGTGGCTCTATCAATGTTTACTAATTAGAATGAAATTCTTATATTTCGTTTTAGTTAGTTTGGTCTTGTCTAGTTTTGTTTTGTTTGGTTCTCTCTGATCTGGTTTGGTTTGGTCTGATCTAGTCTGGTTTGGTTCAGCCTGATAAAGTCTGATATGGTTTGATCTTTTATGGTATGGTGTGATCTAGTTTGTAATGGTATGGTTGGATTTGATCTACTCTGGTTTGGTTTGATCTAATCTGGTTAATTTGGTTAAGTTTGATCTATAGTGTGTGGTTTAGTTTGTTTGCTTTGAGTTTGGGTTTTGGTTGATCTAGTCTGGTTTGGTTTGGTTTAGTCTGATAAAGTGGGGTTTGGTTTGGTTGCGTTTGATCTACTCTTGCATGGTTTGGTTTAATCTTGTATGGTTTGGTTTGGTTTGATCTATTTTGATTGGATCTTGTTTTATAGTTTGATCTTGTCTAGTTTTGTTTATTTCTAGCCTTTTTGTTTGTTTTGATTTGCCTTCCTCCAACTATTCCTGTTTTTCTAACTTCATTCTTGATGGATTGACTGCTACCAACATGTTTTTCTTTACTTTTTGTGGACATTTTGTTCACTTTTGAAATTGAAAGAGGTATTGTTTTGGACTCATGACACTTTTTACCAGATGACAGTTGGATCGTTTATCTTTTTAGGAAGCAAAAGAAGAAAAAGAAAATGGAGGAATCTAAACATAGAGAAAAAGTTTGATATTAAAGGCACCGTACGCCAAGGAAATTAATTTTTACCACAAACTCTAATTTTCTAATCCCCATATCTTTGCAACCTAATTGAGTAATTATTTGATTTTTCAAACTTAGACTATTTGTTCTAACAGAATTTATAGTTTAAAATATTAAAGGTCTACGGGTTGCAAAATATAGGGATTAAGAATTAGAGTTTGTGGCAAAAACTCAATTCCCTTGCGTGCGTTGATGATTTAAATGAGAGACAAAACTGGAAATATTTTCGATGATCAATCGGTCCAATTATAATATAATTATTAGGTCAGTTTTTTAAGAAAATATAAAGATGTCAAACTTCATGGTTTCAGAGATAAAGAGATATTGAATATTGTGACATGAGGACCAGATTTAATGAATAGGAGAAGTAGCTAAACGATGTACACTGTACAGGGTTACCCAAAAAGGAGAAAACTTTTAAATTATATTCTGTCTGATTTGTTTCGCTCTTTTCCAAATAATTGTATAAGCCATTAAAAGACTAGTACAGGCAGAAAAATTAACTTTACCTTGGGATCATTATAAAAGTTTCAAGTCGTCTTCACAGTCTCATCCTTTGTGGATAACCCTATAGTCTATAGAGAACTCTTTTTTTACCTTGGCCCGGGTCACAAGGGAACTGGTTGAACCTACAATACGTGGTTCAACTACTCAATATTCATTAAATCATAGTCCAGAACGAATTTATTGAATTTGAGCTACGTCGCTAAACTACCTACTGTCGGTTCAAATTTGAACCATCGATTCAAAGCTAAAGAATCAGTAAATTCGGTTCCAGTAAAACTAATATGAGATAGACCTTACAAATCAAGTAATCTCAAATATTCTTTATAATGTAAAATTCTTAAATTTCTAATAATAAAAAAATGGTACCCAGTACTCTAGCTTTATTATCTTTAGATGGAGATAACTTTAGTTTTTTTCTTTAAAAATGCAAAGCTTGTGATCGTCTCTTTACATTTAAAAGGGTATTTTTGTCTTGTAAAAGATATCAATCATTATACAATTACTAAATTAAATTCTAGACACTTCAGAAATATTGTTGTAAATATCTATTATCAATCAGATAAAGTTACAAGGAGACGGCATTAAAAGACAACGACTTGTACATATGAAATCTATATATTTTTTCTTGTTTGTTGTTTGTTCGTTTGCATCCAAAAAACGTCAAAACGCTTGAACCGATCGGGCCAAAACTTTTTTTTTGACAATTCGCAAGATCTCGGGGTAGGTTTATTTACAGTCAAATTTGAAAATTTTAGTTTAACACATGTTGAAAGTTATTATTTTTGAAAATGGACGATTTGAACAGAAACGCCTGCATTTTCTTGGAGAACAGATAAACAATTGGGACATAAAGAGCTAACAGCTAAAAGTAATATATTTATTATATATATATACTAGGCTTTTAGGGCGCTTCGCGCCCTACGTATTATAAGCTGAAAAATCTGCCTGAATATACGTATTATAAGCTGAAAAAAATCGTCTTCAATTCTGGCAAAACATCCGTATCAAAATCTATTTATATCTCAAAACCTGCTGAAATATCCGTCTCTAGTCTCTACCACGACTAAACTTTGAAATTCAATATTTATCATACCAACCCATCAGAAGAAATGGGACGCGGCCGTAGATTTGATAAATCATGATGCGATTAGCAGATCTTGTAGGATATATATATACCACAAGCTCAAGCCTGAAACATTAACCATTATATAGACTTAGATAATCTTTTCTTAAACCATGAAAGTCCTAAAATATATATGTACAGTGGTCGGCGTTTATATCAATAAAATAAAGACGATTTTTCTTTTAAAGTTTTGATTTCTAACAAGCAGTTTTTAAATTATAAGTTTCAAGTTAAAAGAACAAATCCTGTTAATTGCCAACTTTTTTGTTTTTATGTTAATACTGTTAGGAAGCTTGGTAGAAATCAAAAATTGAGATATAAAGTCATCTTTATTGTATTGATATATAGGACGATGACCGTAAGAAATCTAAAATATTATCAACGAAATAATCAGAACTTTTTTCGGCAAAATCGGCATCAAGCATTAATCTCCGTCTTATTCAGACATTCGTCTGGCTTTTTGTCTTTTCGATATCCCGTTTTTGTGGTTATACTCTGCAGGGATAACTGTTTATAAATCCTCAATTCTGAAAACGTATCCACCCTGCATACTCAGTTCAACTAGCTTACATAGCCGGTCACTCCCTTTAAAGATTCTATTCTATTCTATTCTATTCTATTCTATTCTATTCTATTCTATTCTATTCTATTCTATTCTATTCTATTCTATTCTATTCTATTCTATTCTATTCTTTTCTATTCTATTCTATTCTATTCTATTCTATTCTATTCTATTCTATTCTTTTCTATTCTATTTATATTTAAAATAGCCCTAAAATATGAATGCAAACTCATTTTTCCGCGGCATTGGATCTTAAATATGTAATAGGACATTATAAAAAAAAAACTCTTGTTATGTATTCATATATCTGGGATTCACTGGCTGTAGAAAGTTTAGTTTCCAGACAAAGCTGGGTTTCCAAGCAAGTATTGTATAACTTTAGTAATCAGGGGTCAATTTTATCAATTACGATATCCCAGCTGATTAACTGGGTTCATTGTTAATTCATTATAAATCTAGAGGATTGATCATTGATTTTATATTGACTGATTATCTCTAGAACCTAATATAGAAGTTGAACTTTAGACCTGCCAATAAATGCTTCTCAGGACTGTAGAGTAGAGACTAGAGAGGTCGTATAAAAAGTTCGCGGATTTGCAGTCTGGTAATCTCAACGGTTCATGGAGAGGTAACGTATACCAAACATTTCTCTGTAATATGTTTTGCCACTGAGAGATAATCTCCACGTCTTAAAATAAGTTTTTTTTAAATTAAACTTAATTTTTGTGAAATTTTTTTTGAAGAAACAATAATTTCTGTTAAAAATTCTCCAAACCAAATGTGGCTCAGTTGTCACAATTGTTTTTTAGTTTCTATCCATCACTTTATTTTTTCCGTCCTTCTCCTTTAAATTCTCCCCACCA
>NW_019396621.1:86892-145676 GCF_000591075.1 Eurytemora carolleeae | reverse complement strand
CCCCTACCTAAAAGTGTGCAGGTTATTCACGTGAATTTCTCGAATCGTGACAATATATTACAATCAGCCCTGTATATGGTAAATCATCAAGCCACGAACAACGTTAAAATATAAAATCAAAAATTCTTGAAACGAACCCATCACTGTGTTTATACCCTGATATACATATTACTACATTAACTATGTATATGTATTTATATATCACAGTGATCCAAAGGTTGCAAGCTCTCGCGAAAATATCGATGACAATTTTTTCTTAATTACTTCTTAAAAACAAAAGTTGAAAACAAGTGCTTTGGTGCTTTAAAATTGACATGTCTAGGCCTACAGAAAATTACAAGTGAGTAAGTTGCGACACTTTAAAGTCGACCCAGTCTTGAAAATTGATGCAAATTTTCATAGCTGTCTGGATCTATGTGACGTTACCGAAATCAATAGGTTTTTGGACTATAATCCAACAATAGTGAATATTTAATCTTATTCTAATTTTTCATTTAAAACACATTCGCCGGTAAAAAAGTATAAAATGGAAAAAACAACAAATCTGTGCCATATTGTAGGCCAAATCTGTGCCATATTGTAGGCCAAATCTGTGCCATATTGTAGGCCAAATCTGTGTCATATTGTAGACCAAATCTCTTTATTGTAGGTCAAATCTGTGCCATATTATAGGCCAAATCTGTGCTTTATTGTAGGCCAAATCTGTGCCGTATTGTAGGCCAAATCTGTTCCGTATTCTAGGCCAAATCTGTGCCACATTGTAGGCCAAATCTGTGCCATATTGTAGGCCAAAACTGTGCCATATTGTAGGCCAAATCTGTGCCATATTGTAGGCCAAATCTGTGCCATATTGTAGGCCAAATCTGTGCCATATTGCAGGCCAAATCTGTCCCATATTGTAGGCCAAATCTGTGCCATATTGTAGGCCAAATATGTGCCATATTGTAGGCCAAATCCGTGCCATATTGTAGGCCAAATCCGTGCAATATTGTAGGCCAAATCTGTGCTTTATTGTAGGTCAAATCTGTGCCATATTGAAGGTCTAATATGTGCCATATTGTAGGCCAAATCTGTGCCATATTGTAGGCCAAATATGTGCCATATTGTAGGCCAAATCTATGAATAATTAAATGTACCAACTTATGAATAAATTAGTTAAATCTGCTGTATATAATTAAAGGTTGAATTACTTTAGTAGATCTGTGTAGTGTAATTTCATATTTATGTTTCGTATTTTCTAATTAGTTGGATTTAAATAAAATTGTAGAATCTTCACAAAGAGAAAGTTTTGTTTTATTTCAGTTTTAGCACTCCATATAAGATCTCAGCCAAGTGTATACGTGCATTTATATTATGATTATCTTGATCTTATCTTCAAAATTAGCATTATAAACAAAGAAAATTCGCAAACTTATATGTATCTGCAGTGCAGTGCATTGCATGAGGTCTCTAATATTAATTTTTTATTATTCTGTCAAAAATAAATTGTTGAAATATCAAAATACAGTTTTAACTCTTGCAAAGATGGCAATGCACGAATCACAACGCGGTACCCTTGAAACCTTTTTCTGATAGAGTGTGAATTAGATATCAATAAGAAGCAATGCTAATGCGAAGCAATGGAAAAATTATCAGAATTAAACGTTTTTCGAGTCAGAAAAGCGACAATATCTTCCACATTTTTGATCAAATTCAGGTTTGATCGGGTATTGTCATCTTTGCACGGTGGGTCACTTGAAATTGCGCTTACAGTCCCTTTAATCACGGTATTGGTTTTACAGTTAGCTGGAACTACCCCATGGATGCTGTATACACATTACAAGTGTATTGAAGACATATAAATTAGATTTGGATTTGACAAAACTAAAGTTTCAATCTAAATTCTAATATCTACCTTTGTAAAGCCTGAAGGGACAAAACAGACATGAAAATGCTTCTCTAAATAATACAGTTATCGAAGAATCTCGCAGGTAAAAAGTTTAATAATTTTGAAATATTTCCATTTTATTTGTAAAAATACATTTCTTTAAGACTTTATGTAGAAACAAATGCATATTTTTTCTTTTGAGCAATTATCTTGTGGGAATTGAAGGTTAATGCAAGATCAATTTTAGAGCAACAGCGTCTTCTCTTATTTAATCCATGACTAATATCAATTTCAGCTAGTTTAGTGGTGGGGTTTTAAGACTGGGTTGAGAGTTCAATTTATCACCTAAGTTTTAATGAAATCCACAGGAAACATTCAACTATATTCCTGAAATTATTATTAAACGTTTTAAAAAAGAGATTCATAAGGCTCGATTCATAATAGCTCGGAATAGGGATAGTTCCATTGATATAACCCCCTCTGTTCTCATACGGACTCGGAGCTAAGCTCGTATTGCAAGTAGTCCGGCCTATAATCAGAACAGCGTATTAGCTCTTTTGTATATAGTTCTAGGTCAGACAGAAAGTGGGGCGGATAATAAGTCGTCTTGTATATAACGTGGAGAAATATTTGTTGTTAGAAAATACCAACCCAGAAAACATGCTTTGAACGCATGTTCGTACACGTGGAAAACCAAAGCCACCGGTGCACAAGATCCTAGTTTAAATTCAAGCCATTAGGCATGAACCACAGCTTAGAAAGAGAAACAGGAACGGCATAGGCTAAAACCGAAATGGAGTCAGTTATGAGCAAGAATTGGAAGACAGAAGATTAACTCGTCGTACGAGGCCAATGAAAGGCGGAGAGTCTGTCAGAGAGCTCCGGCTTTCCATGATTCATTAGTATCATTTTAGTTGTTCATTTTTTACTTGTAAATACATTTTTTCCTATACTCTGTAGATTTACTTACATCAGCTTTCAGGTTTTAGATTTCCTTTATTTCATACCAATTTTAAATGGTAACAACAGGACAAATTTATGCAATTCTAGAGAAATTTTATGGATTAGTTTTTCAAAGAGAGACATTAATGACGGGTTTAAACTAGCAACAAAAAGGCTAAACAATCGACGGTCGTCTTCGAAAACCGAGATTTAAGATTAAAAAAAATAATGTGCTAAATACATGAATCTTATTTACACATACAAGGTTTCAAAAACGCCTTTTCAGCTATAGCATAGCTCTCGACTTGGTCCGATTTTTATCATGTTGCATCTTAGAAGTTTACCGAGCATTAACGCGCCATCGATATAATCATTGGACACTGGAGAGTCGACCATGGGCGTCAATGAAAAAGCATTAGCACAACAAATTATGACAGTCGGAAGTTTTCCCTTTTGTCTCTGTCATCGAACTATGGTAAAAGCTGTAGTATCTAAAATAGCATTTTTTAGAAAACCTGTCTGTTTACACATTTTTCATATGTTTATGAATTTGATGTTCCAAACTCTTGGTAGGTGACTATGGGGGCTAAGCCCCCCTCGACCAGTGAAATCTATTGATTTTAGGGGGGTTTCAGGCCCCAACGGGTGATGAAAAAAATGTAAGCCCCCCGGACCAATTCCTGAATATGCCCCTGCTGGGTGGTGCAAGTATTGATTATATATTCTATACTTGGTGTATACACAGTAGTAATGAGTATCTATTCTGCATATAATATTTATATTCGTATAATTTATACATAGATAAATACAGTAATACCAACTGAAATCCACGGCGTTTGGCGCGGACACAACTTGTCAATGCATGTTTCTTACATTGAAACTGAAATGTTAGAGAGATCGAACTTGAATTTCTATTTGCAAACAAAATTGCCGCAAACTCGGGTTTTTTAATTCCTGCATTTTGCAACCCGATGTCGTAAACCTTAGATATTTGAAATTTAAAATTATGTTAGATGAAATAAGTTTAAAATATTAAAGGTTGCAAAGTTTTGTTTAAATTGGTTTAAAATTTAAAAAAAATTACCAATTTTTAACTTGAAAATGAAGATTGAAAAATGTAAAAGAAAAAAATCAATTATTGGTCATATATTTTGAATAACTTCATACATATATCACTATTGGTGAGTAACAAATGATATATTCTTGTAAAAATAAATTAATTTTGATTTTTGTACATTTTTGTACATGAGCCTAATATTTACAACTGAATATACATAGGTATCTGTTTATCTATATATGGTTCGTGAACTACTCATCCTACAAGTGTTGATTTATAGATTTCTCTGCACCCTCCATCCCTCCCCCTCCCCTCCTTACACCTCTTTCTCTTTCTATTCATTCTTTCCACTCTTCATCCCGTCCTCTCATTCTCTTTCTATCAGTCCTTTCCACTCTTCATCCCGTTCTTTCATTCTCTTTCTATTCATCCTTTCCACCCTTCATCCCCTTTTCTCATTCTCTTTCTATTCGTCCTTTCCACTCTTCATCCCGTCCTCTCATTCTCTTTCTATCAGTCCTTTCCACTCTTCCCGTTCTCTCATTCTCTTTCTATTCGTCTGTTCCACTCTTCATCCCGTCCTCTCATTCTCTTTCTATTCATCCTTTCCACTCTTCATCCCGTTCTCTCATTCTCTTTCTATTCATCCTTTCTTCTCTTCATCGCTTCCAAACTCTTTCTAGCTATTCGTCCTTTCCGATCTTCATCCCGTCCTCTCATTCTCTTTCTATTCGTCCTTTCCCCTTTTCATCCCGTCTATTCATTCTCTTTTTTTCACCTCTCCCTCTTCATCCCGTCCTCTCATTCTCTTTCTGTTCATCCTTTCTTCTCTTCATCATTTCCTTTCATTCCCTTTCTATTCGTCCATTCCACTCTTCATCCCGTCCTCTCATTCTCTTTCTATTCGTCCTTTCCACTTTTCATCCTGCCCTCTCATTTTCTTTCTGTTCATCTTTTTTTCTCTTCATCATTTCCTTTCATTTCCTTTCTATTCGTCCTTTCCACTCTTCATCCCGTCCTCTCATTCTCTTTCTATTCGTCCTTTCAACTTTTCATCCTGCCCTCTCATTCTCTTTCTGTTCATCTTTTCTTCTCTTCATCATTTCCTTTCATTCTCTTTCTATTCGTCCTTTCCACTCTTCATCCCGTCCTCTCATTCTCTTTCTATTCGTCCTTTCAACTTTTCATCCTGCCCTCTCATTCTCTTTCTATTCATCCTTTCCACTTTTCATCTCCTTTCATTCTCTTTCTATTCATCCTTTCTTTTCTTTCTGTTCATCCCTTCCTCTTCATCCCGTCCTTTCATTCTCTTTCTATTCATCCTTTCTTCTTTTCGTCCCTTCCTTCTGTTTATCCTTTTTTCATCCTCTTTCTCATTCCTCCTACACGCCCAAACTCTTCATGTAATTGTAAACCAAATTATGTAAATATTTTTTGATTTGCTGGAAATCGTGTGGAGAATTTGGAGATATATTCAAAATTTCAAATTTATAAATGACATCTTATATTTTTAGCAGTTTCAAGAATTCATTTACCTCCTTTCCCTTCATTCCATTTCCATCCTTTACCATCCCCTTCCACGCTCCTTCTTCAACTACTTTTCTCCACCTTATATATCCCTTCTTTACCCATCCCTGCACCTCTCCCCTCCTCCCAATTCCTTCCCCCTCCCTTCCCTTCCCTTTCCCCTCCGAAACCTTACCTTTCCCCTTCCGTTCTCCTCTATTTGCCCTCCCTTTTCCCCATCCCCCACCCTCGTTTCTATTTTCTTTTCTTCATACCCCTTCCTGACCATTCTTGCCTGTAAAATTTAAACCAGCCATTTGATTCTCTACACCTCTATATTTAACCCATTTCAACTTGAATAAAAAGTCTAGTTGAGTTTAGGGTACTCAGAAAATGTATAAACAAGCGTCAAATAAAAAAAATTGGAAAGTTTTGTCAGAGTTACTTAAAATAACTGGTTTAATATTGTTCAAAATCAGAACATTAACATTTTTCAAGTTTTATTGGTTAACCCGGTTGCCAACAAGGATCTAACAAGAGGATAATTGCACCCCAATTCTCTATAATTCTAAACCTGAAGATTGTTCATCTGGCACCTAACATCTTTTTCACCTTTTTACTTCTATACCTATATGTACAGTAGAAAAAGCATGCAGGATTATTACGCCATATAAAAATGCGTTGACTTTTTTCAGTTATATTTTGAAATATAAATTTGGCTTGTCTGTCTGTTTGTATCCAATAAACGTCAAAACGGCTGAACCGATCGGGGCCAAATTTTTTGTGGGACATCACGTGACCACAGGGAAGGTTTATGAATGATAAAAATAAAAAATGTGCTTTAAAGGTTTTTAATTTTGTAAAAAAAAAATTTAATCCTTGAAAATCCGCGAATTTTTTTTTAAAAATCCGCAAAATTTTTTTCTTCTTTGTTTTAAAATGTAAACAAAAAGAACATGTTCACAATTCAAAAAGAAGATGGGCGCGAAGCGCCCTTAAAGCCTAGTATATATAAACTAGGCTTTTAGGGCGCTTCGATTTGCGGATTTCATGATATTTTTACGCGCATTTTAATTTTTACAAAATTAAATGATTTAAGATAAATATAAGTCTGATTGGCCATAAACCTTCTCTGGGGCCACGTGAGGTCCCACACAAAATTTGGGCCTGATCGGTTCCGGCGGTTTGACGTTTTAAGATACAAACAAACAGACACCCAGACAAGCAAGATTTATGTATAGATATAAATATAAATATAAATATCTATGTATAAATTACAAATAAATTATTAAATCAATTACATAAATATATATATATATATTTATGTCAATAAAATGTGAAATTAAAATGAGGTACGTTTACTGCAAACCACTAAGAGGGGTTTAACATTGCTATGATTCTTTTTTTAAACTACAATGAGAATTAGAAGACGACTTTCAGACTCAAGCTTTGACTTTAAATAGATAAATGAACACAATTGTGCATTGTTACTAGTAAAACTTTTTACTTTGAGACACTATCAAAAACGTTTTGGTTTTGCGTTGAAGTCGTCTTCATATTCCGCAGTAAAAGGAAACCAGTTGAATATGTGTGTGTGTTTTTTAGATGAGAAGTATAATGTTATTTTTTGATTCAGCTAAACATATTGAGTGTGACATATGTCAGATATGTCAAAAGAAGTAATATCTGTATCAGAATATTTATTTCTGTCAAGCTAAAATCAATGAGGAAAAAACAACAAGTATAACGATAATTGACTTATTTGTTGAAAATTTATTCAACAGATACAACCGTTCATATTTAATCCGTTAACGAACGGGAAGAGCTTAAACTAATCTAAAATTATTTTTTTTATTTAATCCAAAACTTGCATTTGTGCAGTGCGTATGGCACCAAGACACAAAGTAACTATACATTTCTATTATTTCTTGTATGGCACGAACAATAGGTTTTTAGAAATGTAGTTTCAAGAAACCCCGGTCTCTATAGTGTACACTAATTATACAAATGATGTGCAACGAGTAATGTATACATCAAACACAGTTTTAGAAGAGACAAAACCAGGAACAAAAACAAAATATATAATTACTCTCTCAGACCTTTGTTTAAAACCTCTTCAAAGTATAAGAGTAGTCATGGTACAAGGATGTAATGCAAGGAAAGTTATTTCAGAAGTGTACACATCTTTTGTACTGCAGTGTACTGTCTCTGGGCGGTAATGTAAACACAAGACGGATGTCAAAGCCTGACATGGGATCCATCTTTAACATAAAAAATTCAATGAAATATTCTGGTCATAGGAAACTATTATGTGAATTATCAAAATTATCAAAATTTAATACTTTTAACCTCCTCGGATACTAAACGAACACTGATGCATCTATTTTTGTTTACAAATTCCGCCCAAAGAGAACTGGTTTCAATGTGTACCCAGAGTATACACGACCGCAATTAACTTTCCTTGCATTACACCCTTGGTATGGTATAACAAAACTTATACTTTTCCGTCCAGGAATATTATTTGGCGAGAATTGAGTTTTAGCCAAAAAATGAAATTTTCTAATCCCTATATCTTTGCAACATGATGGCGTAAACCTTTAATATCTCAAACTTAGACTTGTTTTCTAACTGAATTCATACGTTGAAATATGTTTGCCAAGATAAAGGAATTAGAAAGTATAGGTTTGTGGCAAGAACTCAGTTCCTTACAGTGATCCATCTTAAATGAGGGATTCACACTGGGCCGTAGTAAATTTGAATTCGAACAGGACCTGCCCAGTTTGTACTGGCCTGCCAGATAACAGCGTGTATACTGACCCGATCCTATAAACCATATTCTGTACAGTACGTCGCCCTAACCAGACTAACATACGACAGGGGTCAATTTTCTTAGAATAGTCTCGTCGGAGGGCTAACAATGACAACTCCCATGGCGCGTTCAGACTTTTTACAGTACCCGGCCTAATCCTAGGCCTATTTGACCGACCCCACTGGCTTAGTCCACCGTGGATTGACCGAACAATAAAAATAACATGTAAATTGAATTCGTTTGTGAATTAAACTTGTATTAATCTATGGAATTAACAATGTACGAAAAAGTCTCCGCTTTATAGTGGTTGGGTATGGGCTATAGGATTTATATATGTTGATGTACGTATGGATACGTTCTTAATTACACAATGTGGACAGGGGGAGGGTGGGGGGGGGGTGGT
Source organism: Eurytemora carolleeae (assembly GCF_000591075.1). Classification (NCBI taxonomy): domain Eukaryota; kingdom Metazoa; phylum Arthropoda; class Copepoda; order Calanoida; family Temoridae; genus Eurytemora; species Eurytemora carolleeae. The sequence continues at coordinate 137,092 of NW_019396621.1, read as the reverse complement.
CAAAGTTATATTTATATAGAAGTTTTTTTTTTATAAGATACTTGATTGGGAACCCAGCTATGCATGAAGTTTTCCCTAAAAAAGTCAAAAACTTAAGACATTCTCGTGGTTCTACCGAGTTTTCAAAATTTGAGGCAAAACGTTTAAGGGGTTAATGAGTTATGATCAAACATACAAACAAACAGACAAACACCAATTACTACATTAAACTATATAAAGTGGCGTGGTAACGTAGTTTTATCATGAATTTTTCAAAACATTTTGTAATTTCCTATTTTTCTCATAAAAATCTAAAATTGCAATTTTGCAAAATAAAGGATACTCGAAAACGATAATCATTCTACAGTTTTTTGGTGACCACTGTAGTCACGTCAACTACTGTACTGCAAACAAACCTACCATCATCGTTCCAACTGTACTGCGGTGCAATCTAGAGCACAATGCAAAGATTATCCAGATAAAGGTTGGATTTCAAAACTTAAAATTTGAAGTTCATTCATGATATGTTCATTTCAGGTATTTCACGATTCACGATTACACCTTTCAAATTTTGAGATTTTATTGTAAAGTTGAACTGAGGGGGAGAAGGGTAATGTGTTAGGAAGAATTTTAGCGAGATTCCTGCAAAATATGCTGATTCAGTGAAGGGCTAATTTTCACTAAATATTTTAAATAAAACTATTTAAACAATTTAGTTTTACAAACTAAAGGGTGTCCCAATAAACATGGGAATTCAGTGACGAATTCGATTTCGATATCGTCTTTGTTATTTATTAGAATTGTAATACCTAATTTCTAAAACCATAATAATATTATGTCTGCTAGAGTTTATTTAATGAAAACTGTAATTGGCTCTAAAGACGTGTCTATAATGTCTCCGCAAGATTAACAATGAAGACCGACAAGTTTACTCGGCATGTATAGTTATAAGTGCAACCGTATGCAGTCAAAACATAAACAAACAAATTGTAAACATAGCAGACGAAAATCTTACAGATTACAGCTTTCTCAGTAGGTATCACAATACTAAATCAAAGAATTATTCATAAAGACGATATCGAATTCGTTACTGAATTCCCATGTTTATTGGGACACCCTGTAGTAGTCCTGTTTATAATACAAAGTGTCCAACAAAACATTCTAGACCACTTGTAGGTCGTCTTTAATATTTGAAATAATTTGCTGTATTTAGTCCTAAATTTAAACATTCTTTTGTGAGTTAAATACTTGGATTCATAATCACAAAACCATGTCCTTACATTTTGGAAAATATGGTCTAAGCTTTCGTTGTGGTATCGAAATTGTTTAAAGAACCTGTCAAATCATTCCCTGGGATGTTTAGAAAGATGAAAATTTCCCTGTATGATAATTGAAGGACTGCAGTATGGATTTGGTGAATCATATTGACGTACTAAGCCTAGGGGCGTCAGAAATGATTTTTTTTGCATTTTTTTGAAAACGTCCCATAAACTTAAAAATGTATAATTTTGATAAAACTTTTTGTTCTGGATGATTGCAAAAACTTTCTTAAACCGGCATATGTTTTCTTTATTCATTTGGTTCAGAGTTAGAGTTAAAACAATTGCTTTATATCGAGTAGATATCCTTAAACATATCGATGTGAAACCTTTCAGAGAATAGGAAAGATTCTGCAGAAAAAAGTTGCCAAACCAAACAGAATTTTTATTTTAAACAAAAATATTTATAACTTATATAGAAGCTTTTCTGGGTTGCACTTTACTCTAGTTTTGCATAATTTTCATTTGTGTAAAACAGTATAAAAGAGATTATGTTCATATGGTTTAAAACTAAACAGCTGATGATTCATTGGAGGAAGGAATGGCAAAAACACCAATTTGTAATTCCCAAATCTTTTTATGGAAAGTGATGGTAACAGGGTATACAGAGTGCTTCAGGGTACAGGGTACTTCAATTTACTGCAAAGTTTACTGGGCTTTACTTGGGTATACTGGGGGGAGGGGGTGCAGAAACCAAACAGAATTTTTTATTTTTAATAAAAATATATATGTAGAGTCAGAAGCACTTCTAAGCATATTTTCTTTATAGTTTTCCACTATTTTTATGGATAAAAAAGCTATTTTAATACTAATCAGCTGATCACTTAATGGAGGGAAAGATTTGAGAGGTTCTTTGGTTTTATTTGAGAACGAAATTTTACTTCAAAAAAGGAAAAGAACATTTTGAATATGTCAGGACTAGGGGAAATATTTTGCGAGAAATCATACTTGTGAAAGTAGGATGAACAACGAATGCCGAAAATTATTTTAAAGATCAAAGACGACCTTTAAGTTGTCTACCACTGACATATTTAATGGGAAACCCTGCATTTTGAAATAAAATCAACGAATGCTAAATAAATAAACGTTAGATTTCAAACATAAGACATCGGTTCAGACAAAAACAAGATTGAAAGATAAAGTTTGATGAATTCTCACTTCGATGTCTCCTTATACAGAGCTCTAGATCTCAACTGAATAATGTTTGTATAGTCTAGTAGATCTATCAAAATATCGTGTTCATCTTTGACGTTAAATAAATAATGATATTATTTTAAAAACCTGGTTCTTCCACGTATTTTAATACAAATTTTAAAAAGTATTTTAAAGGAACTGTTTACGGTTTTTCTTAAAGCAGCCTTTTATTTAAAGAGTTTTAAAGAGTTTATTGTAGGGTAATGTCTTTGTGTTTGATTAATTTATATATATCATTTCAATGATATTTCATTGAAATTTTAAGCATCAATGATGGGGGGGGGGGGCATGAGAAAGATTTAAAAAATCATGATAATATTGAAAAGTAAAAATAAGCATTATTTAACGGAACCTTCTTAAAATGATTCCTTCATAGATTCTTGTCTTAATTCATGCATTCACGTGAATGTGAATAATAACAATAGTAATGTTTAGTAAATGATTTATTATCTATGTGTTTATGTTAATTTATTATAATATATCCAGACTCACAACATCAAAGTTGTATCATGAAAAGTAAAGAGCTTCCCAGAGGGGAAATCTAATTAACTTTCTCACACTTTATAGTGCACAATGCAAAGCTTGCAGTGATTATTGTCATATGAAATGTACAGCGTACAGTGTACACTGTAGATTGGATTATTGACACCGCGAACAGTGTACGTTGCACGAATACGTTTTACACTGTACAGTGTACAACTTACAGTGCACGTTGCTCAAATATAGTGTACAACTTGCATTGTACAGAGCACATTTTAGCGCGCAATGTACATCGTGCAGTGTACAACTTAAAATATACAATGCAAAACTTACAGTGTACAACTTACAGCGTACAGTTTATAACTTAGAGCGTACAGTGTATAGCTTACAGCGTACCGTGTACGAGCTTACAGTGTGCAATTTAGAGCATACAGTGTACAACTTACAGTAAGTGTAAAACGTGCAGTATACACTGTACAACTTACAGTATACACTGTACAACTTACAGCGTGCAGGGTACAGCGCGCAATGGACATAGTGCAGCGTGTGGAGCATTAATACCTGAATTATTCGGATATCAGACACCAAGGTTTAGTACAGGGTTACCTACAAAGGATGAGACTTCAGAGACGACTGTTCAGAATTTGTTTCTTACATTTATGGTCCTCTGCTGGCAAAAACTTTTTTAGTTATATTATCTAATAAAGGAATGGAATCTTTGTCACAAACTACGATTTTCTAATACCTATATCTTTGCAATCCTATGCCGTAGACCTTAGATATTTCAATCTATGAATTCTATTACATCAAATAATCTAAATTTGAAATATCAAAGGTTTACCCCATCAGGTTGCCAAGATATAAGAATTCTGAGTTTGTGTTAAAGACTCAATTACTTTAATTGAATGCAGAAATCATAAAAGCAAGCTTAGAATCATTAAAAGGGTTTTGGTACATCATTACAGTCTTATTCTTTGTGGGTGACCCTGTAGCACATTGGAATCAAAGGAATGTTCTAGAAAATCAAATAGCTTTGTTTGCAAATAAAGTGTACTATAGTTTCTGGGAGGAATATAAACAAAACTCAGCGTTATCATCACTGCTTTTGTTTTCATTCTTCCCAGAAACTGCAGTACACTTAAACTGTAAATATATCTATGACCTGGTTCCTAGGGGACTTTTGGGGATGAGTATGAAAGAGCAAAGAGAAGAGAGCACAGCTATTAAATGCTAGATTATGAGATATTTTCTACAACGTATTCCATTGTGCACAATTGATATACACGACTAATATCAATTTTCAATCAGTCTTGACCCGGCATTTAGTCTTGACCCGGCATTCAGTCTTGACCCGGCAATCAGTCTTGACCCGGCACTCAGTAGTCAGTCTTGACCCGGCATTCAGTCTTGACCCGGCATTAGAGTCTTGACCCGGCATCCAGTCTTGACCCGGCATACAGTCTTGACCCGGCATTTTCAGTCTTGACCCGGCATTCAGTCTTGACCCGGCATTCAGTCTTGACCCGGCATTCAACCTGTTAGGAACCAGCTCTCTCCTCCCTGCCTAGTTTGGCCACAAACCTGTGTTGGCCCCCAAATCAGCTGAAATGTTGGGAACGACCACTCTACCTGGTCAACCTGTTTCAACTTAACAAATACACATGGGTTCGATACAGCGGGTCCTGGCTCTATACCAGGAATTTGTGAAGGCCGGTGAATCTGTGGAGCTGAGGTTATGGTCTAGAGAAGGTAAAGAATGTTTTTCCTTCTCCCAAACCCTCGGTACCCTCCCCCAGTCTCTTTCCAGGATATCGAACAGGAGGAGAAAAAGGAGGAAAAGGGTGAGAAAGAGCAGAAAAAAAATAAAAGAAAATGAAACCATCCCTACTTCCAAGGAAGCACCTATGGTGAGGTCAATGCAGACTCTTACGAACGTGGTTGTGTCTTTATGAAAATGATGCAAATGTAATGCTATATCTTGTAATGTAATGTAAACCTGTTTAAATCTTTAAATGGATTAGCATAAAATAAATATTTAGATTTAAAAAAAAATTTCAATTATGTTTAAAGATATTTGGATCCAAAATACAAATCCTTCAATAATAAACAAAATTCATGATATGAATTTTTGTTAAAAGATAGAATATTTCTTTAAAAACTGTAAAACTTAATGGGTATTATAATGCCACAAGAACGGTGGTTAGATGGCAGTCAAAAACCTTTTGTAAGAATATAGCATGTCGTACCGGTACGACTATAGGCCTACTTATTTTATTGTACTGCTTGTAAGCATAAGGTGCATAAGAGGAAAATGATATTATAGGGACCACTTCAAGCATCCCCCCCCCCTGCTGTACAGTGCACACGCCCCTCAATAACATTTATTAATTTAACAAATTTTTTATTAATATATACACATAGATATATATTTCTATATAATAAATACAATTTTACAATATCAACCATTTTGTAGAATATACAGTGAGACCCATAAAACTGTGCATAAAAGGAATCGACATCTTATTTGAATTTCATATTGTTAAAAAACAATATGTTTACCAGTGCAGGCTTCAAATCGAATCAAATTAAATATATATATTTGCCTCAAGCATACAACATAAATATAGAAAATATCATCTTTAAAAATTAATTAGAAATTTGAAAATTTACTTAATTAAAATGAACCAAAAAATTGAATCAACTGGTCGTCTTCCTATTCCACAATTTTATGGGTCCTACTGTAATAAATAGTTTAGGTAACATAATATTTCAAGTTTCAAAGGAACAGATTTATAATTAATACTCTTAATTTCTAATACTTATATTTCTGCAATCTGATGGTGGAACCTCTTAATAATTCAAGTTTTCAGCATGATCACGCAAAATTTTCATAGCTTAATACAATAGAAGATTATGCTGCAAAGATATAAGGATTAGAAAATTAAAGTTTGAGGCAAGTCAATTACAATTTTGTTGATTAAATAATTTTACAAATATATATGCACATATATATAAGGATGGGCATAATTTTTATAAACAATCGGAAAAACGATAGTTTTTAGTTTTGGTTTATATTTTTCAAAACTAACTTACATTCGTTTTTACATAAAACAAATTGTTAAAACTAACTAACTGTTAGTTTTCAGCTTTTGAAATTGACCGTTCTATAAAACTAGTTTTGAAAACGATCGTTTTCAAAAGTTTTAAATATTTTAAAACTTAAAGACTGTGGATTTGGCGACTAGACCGTGATTTTAAAATAAGAATCTGCATTCTTTAGAAAAAATAATGAAATTATGAAATCTCTAAGATGACACCATCCTGTCGTTTAAAAAAAAAATTCTTATTTTTTAATATTTAAAATTTTATGATAAAATAATAGTTTAGCACAAAAATATATAAATTGAATTATGTCATCATTATCTTTCATGCATCTTTCCTGACTTTCAGGAGACTTAAATAGAACATCTTTTTATTATGATATCTTCAAAGTTTTCAGTTCTTGGAATCAAACAATGTTTTACTTTCAAGTTAAAAAGTTTAAATTAAACTAATCTAAACCATGTAAACGTGTAATGTTTCATCAAACTTAAATCTACTAAGAGTGAATTTTATTTTCTAAAAATAGAATTTCTACGGCTCCTGAGGCAAAATTAAAAGAATTTAAACCGCGTCGTTGAACCGTCAAAACCAGTTCCAATTGAGTGCCGGCTCAAGACTGAATACAATTAATTTGAAGTGGAGCCCAGGCGCGGATACAGGGGTTGGGGGTCAAGAGTATATTTTGACCCCCCCCCCCTTTCTAGAGACTAACTTTAAAATGATTGTAAAATTTAAATTTTAACCAACGTTGTAAGTAAATGAATATGATTCTTTCCTATCTTAAACCTTGAGTTTATCATGATTTCAGCATTGAAACACATTATAATTTTTAGTAACATTACCGCGGCATCAAATTTTGTGACATTTTTTAGAAATTTTACAGAAACAAATTTGTGTTCCACTTGGAATTCGTATTGGCATGTTTTAAAAATGAAATGTTTACAAAAATTGGAAATAGATCCCTAAAATGAGTTGTAATGATAAAAATGTAAAAAACTAATACAAAAAAATATACTTTTAAACAAAAATTCAATACATGGGTATTTTTGAAATTCTGTTGTATTTCTGAATTCAAATCAAATTACAGAATATAAAAATATTGAAAATTGACCGATTTAAAGCAAAAAAAAAACAAATTTTTTATTTACTTAAAAATATTTAGATAGAGAAAAAACTTATGTTTACCATAGATTGCAAAATTTTTAATATTTTTGATACTCACTTTTTGTTAAAAAAATGCATTTTAAATTTATTCTTTCAAATTCCAAGAAAAATACAATTTTGCTTCTGTAAAATGATTTCAGAAAAATTTTACAAAATTGCACACCCCTAAATGACTAAATGATAATATTTGTAATATTTGATATAAAAGTTTTTTTTTCTAAAATGAAAAAATATGTCAATATATTTCTTGCTTTAGACACCTAAACGAAAAATTTGAAAGTACAGTTCCAAGGTAGCAATATCTTTACACATATTTTAAGAGTAATTTGGACTTGGTTTTATTCTGTCCACTCTCATTGCAATCTACCTTCTACACTCTACAGTACAGAAACTATTCACAAACTTATAAGACCGGGCTGATTATTGATAGCTTTCAGGTCTAAAATTTTCAACTTTTTCGACTTGTGTATAGCCCTTGATCAGGATTTCATTACGGTGAAGTAGGAGTTTCTTGTTTTAGCTTTTAAGAAGTAATCTGCGAAATCCAGATTGGATGCAAATATTCAATATTTAACTCCACAGTACCCCTGGCACACTGAAAACTTCGGTTCAGTTGATGTACCGGCTCAATTTTTAGGCCGCTAGACCAGGTTGTGTACAATGTACAGTTATAACAGACAGGCTATAGACACATAAACGGCACAGTACATCACTGAAAACCTCCCCATCTTAGAAGATCCTGAAAAAGCTGCATTTGTTATTTTGTTCCACGTCTGATTTGTAAAAATTTGTTCGTCTAAAAATTTTATCTTTTTCAAATTTCTTAAGATCCGAAAAAATGAATTGAAAATTTAATTGTTGGTTTTTTATTAAACTAAGCCCAAAAGATGAAATATGACGTTTTTTTAAAGAATTCAAAAAGGTAATTTGGTAAGTTTTCTTGATTTTTTTCTTCTATAGTTTACCCAGAATTTTGGAGATATCAAAAGAATTTATAAAATGACGTCTTGACAATTTTTCAATGAGTTTTATACTTTTAGACCTAAATCTTGGTAATTATAAAAAGAAATAAATAGCCATAAGATATGCAGGAAGAGTTTTAAAGAGCTCCATATCATTTTACAATTAAAAACTAAATATCTGCAGCATTCCATTATCACTAGGTTATTCTTTCGATTTCTATAAAGATCAGGGTTAAACTTATGTAAAAAAACTTTTACCTTTAAACTGATGACTTCTTCATCTCTTTTCTCCTGTTTAAACCACAGAGGTTGCTTCAATAAACTCTGTTCTAAAATTGTAATAAAAACGACGTAAATATGATTGTCAAAATACAGGGTGAGCTTTCCAGATTTTGAAGAATTATAAATCTCAACAGGCATTTTTAAAAGAATTATTCAGAACCTATCTTCTATCAGAGCTGTACTGAAAGAACCGGAATAACCAAGTTCTACATTACAAATAAATCTATAATTTTTCTTTCTAAAAGTTGTTAGTTCATCGTCGAAAAATACTAACAATCCACCACCAATTTATATTATATAGTGTAAACAGTAAATATGTAACTTTCCTTATCCTTTCCTTTCCTCTTTCTTTTATTTCTATTTTTATATATTTTAGAATTGGGGGAAAATATTCCCATAACCTGTACTTTTAAAGGATTTTAAAATATTTTCTCCTAAAACACTTCATTTTGTATGTTTTTTTTTGTATTTCATAAATAAATAATTTTCTATACTTTACTTACTACTCAAGGTTGTACTGCAAGGAAAGTTAATTGCAGTTGCGTATACTCTGCGTAAATATTGAAACTAGTTCTCGCTGGGCGGAATTCGTATACAAGAATAGATGCATCAGTGTTCGTTTAGTACCCGAGGAGGTTAAAAGCATTGCATTTTGATAATTTTGATACTTCACATAATAGTTTCCTATGACCAGAATATTTCATTGGTCTTTTATGTGAAAGATGGATCCCATGTCAGGCTTCGACATCCGTCTTGTGTTTACATTACCACCCAGAGACAGTACACTGCAGTACAAAAGATGCGTACACCTCTGAAATAACTTTTCTTGCATTATAACCTTGAAAACGATCGGAAAACGAACAAAACGATCATTTAACGATAGTTTCCTAAATGTTTTTTATATAAAAAGATGGATCCCATGTCAGGCTGTGACATCCATTTTGTGTTTACATTACCGCCCAGAGACAGTACGCTGCAGTAAAAAAGATTCGCTCATCTCTAAAATAACTCTCCTTGCATTATAACCTTGGTCCTCCTTTGATTTTTCTGTCAGTAGTTTATGCGCGAATTTTGTTCATAATTAGAAAGATTTTGCAGTTCTGTATATATACTGTTTATATGTTGAAAACAACATTTTCTTAAAATATCACTCAGTCTTGCAATCACGTCTGTAAAATAATATTTTCCCATTTTCCGCACAATCGGGGTTTATCTAAAGATTGACAAAAATGCACCATTTCCTTCCATTAATTGATTTATAAATATTTTTCTGCAAAATTTGAGGAAATTTATTTAGATAAAGAAATTTTTTCTATAATTATTTTTTAAAAATGTAATTTTAAATAAACCATGTAACTGCAACTAAGTAAAATGCCATTTAAAAAAAATATCTACAACCTGTTTTAAATTTAGTTTAGTTATTAATGCGATTATCCATTACTAGTTGTTTAAAAATTGTAATTTACAACTATGAAAATAAAAATATCAAATTTGTTAAAAAAATATTATAATTTAGTTTAAAATTTTTTAACTTAAGTTGATAAAAAAGAATTTGCTGAAAACGTCATTAGCCTTTAGATGTAAACTAGATTATTATTATCATTTAGCATAATACTTACGCTGGGGACACGAGCGTTGAAGGTGCTCTCGGGGTTTCTGAATATCTTAAACTTTCAACAAAATCTTCTCATTAAAAACTTCGAGTGTTTGATGTTTAAAGAAGGATTTTTCAAAATTTTGTTTTAAATTCACAACAATATTAAAAATTTGATTGCTTATGTGAAGTTATTTTCTGATTTGAGATTAGAAACTTACAAGAATATTGTTTACAATAAGTACAATCTGTATACAACGTCATTGGTCAGATTTATTGCTAAAAGAAGAATAAATTTGATTTCATCATTACGTCAAAGTAATTGAGTCTTTGGAACAAAATCAAATATATAAAACACAATATCTTTAGAACTCGATGCTGTAAACCTTTGATATTTCAAACTCAGATTACTTGATCTAACAGAATTCATAGTTTGAAATATTTATGGTATGCAACATTTGGTTCCAAAGATATAGTGATTAGAAAATCAGAGTTTGTGGCAAAGACTCAATTCCTTTACTTCAGTCTGACGTGAAAGGATTAAATTACAACAAATTTAATTCAGTTCGACGTAAAAGGGTCAACATTTTTGAAATATAGAGTCACTGATTGGAATCAATTGATTTTTTTCTGAATCAAAGAAAAATTTTATGATTATGAAATTATTTAAGTTATTTCCCTTTTGATCCTTGAAAAGATACTTCCAGGTTGATTACTTGTTTATTCCAGTATTTCCTCACTTCGTCTTGAAACTTAAATATTCATTAATAACTTTTAAATAAGATTTTATAAAAAAAAGTATAAAAGTGATCGATTGTAAAATGAAATTTTTCAAATCCATAAAACTGTGGAATAAGAAAAAAACGACATTTGATGTTGTTATAAATGATATCCTTAGAATGGGTAAATTGCAAAATTACTATGCAATTCATGTTAATTGCACTTTTTACAATCATAACCTGAGAAGTCGTCTTCGTATTCAATAGTTTGATGGGAACAACTGCATAACGACATGTAACCGATTCTCTTAATCAGTCTAATTACAGTTAGCTACAGTCTAACTACAGTTAGCTACAGTCTCATTACAGTTAGCTACAGTCTAATTACAGTTAGCTACATTCTAATTACAGTTAGCTACAGTCTAATTACAGTTAGCTACAGTCTAATTACAGNTAATTACAGTCTAATTACAGTCTAATTACAGTCTAATTACAGTCTAATTACAGTCTAATTACAGTCTAATTACAGTCTAATTACAGTCTAATTACAGTCTAATTACAGTCTAATTACAGTCTAATTACAGTCTAATTACAGTTAGCTAGAAATTATAAAATCTTAAATGTAATTTCAAATGACTCTCATTTAAAGAGGGGCAGGACCGATTCACAACAATACCAAGCCACACATATTTTACGGCTTTTTAATTTAATTTTAAAATATAATAATGATTTAGTTTTAATTTAATTTTATAATATAATAATGATTTAGTTTTAATTTAATTTTATAGTATAATAATGATTTAGTTTTAATTTAATAGATATTTACATTTTACACCGAGTTCTCTGCTCTCGAGTTCAGTTAAAGGCTAAAATGGTACAAATTTTGAATAGGAGCTGTCCCTCTTAAAATCGGAGGTCATTTGATATTACGCTTAAAGTCCCTTTAAGCTTTACATTAAATCCAATTTCATTCAGTTTTAAACTGATTGTGTTGTGACTATCAATTTGTCCCTGACGTGTCTACTTCATCTTAAAAATGTGAAGCTTTGTAAATTAGAATTTAATGTTCAAACATTTACAGGGTTGAGTGTATCTTAAAACAGTCAGAGATTTGATTTTCGTTTTTAGGAACAATTTGAAAAAATACTTTAAAAAATTTACATCTTACTTTATAGACTATCACTTTTACCATTGAAACAAATTTTAAGTTAAGGCTTGAAACAGTAATAAAAAATAAATATTTTTTCATTGTAACGTGTTTTTAGTAGTTATATACTTTTATTACCTTTTTATTTAATTGTGTTGCATTAGATGCATATTCAATAAACTAACCTGGGGATTAAAGCCGAAATATATGAGGGGATCGAGGCAAACACACACCTAGGCAGGTATCAAAGAGTAATATGAAGAGTAGGAAACAGCATTTATACACAAAACCAAACTTCATAATTGGTCTAATAAAGATGTCACAGAATGATTTAAACAGTTTAAAACCTAGAGTGATAAGTTGGGTTGGAGAGAGTATAATCATGAAATTATTGATTATTGATTTTATCTTAACATTATTTTTTAGCATCTTAACAGCTTAATCCCCCCCCCCTCTTTAGCTTTGTTTATCTGAAGAATTTCTAGGGTTAAAATATTTCAATATTAACCTTGGCCAGCATTGTTGGTAGAGCATAAATTGCAAATGTTAGAGAACTGTAGGGTTTGTACCTAAAATATATAAATTAAAGAGAACTGTAGGGTTTGTACCAAAAATATATAAATTAAAGAGAACTGTAGGGTTTGTACCTAAAATATATAAATTATAGAGAACTCTAGGGTTTGTACCTAAAATATATAAATTAAAGAGAACTGTAGGGGTTGTACCTAAAATATATAAATTATAGAGAACTCTAGGGTTTGTACCTAAAATATATAATTAAAGAGAACTCTAGGGTTTGTACCTAAAATATATAAATTATAGAGAACTCTAGGGTTTGTACCTAAAATATATAAATTATAGAGAACTGTAAGGGCTGTACCTAAAGTATATGAATTAAAGAGAACTGTAGGGTTTGCACCTAACATTGATAAATTAAAGAGAACTGTACGCGCAATTTTAAGTAAACCTCCGTGCAAAGATGGAAATGTCAGATTATAACAAAGTTACCCGTCAAACTTTTATCTCATCAAAAATAATTTTAAAAAATTGCCGTTTTTCGAAGTTTGAAACATCATTCTTAAATGTTCCTGCAGTAAAAATACAAGAATTGTGCTTTGTAGAAAAATAAACAGATTTTAAAATTTTGAAAATTAATATCTAACTCATACTTGCACATAACCAAGGTACTAATGCAAGGAAAGTTGCGTATACTCTGCAGTCTGCATACACATTGAAACTAACTCTCTCTGGGCGGAATTTGTAAACAAAAATAGATGCATCAGTGTTCGTTTAGTATCCGAGGAGGAACAAATCATTTAATTTTGATAATTTTGATAATTCACACAACAGTTTCCTTTGGCTGGAATATTTCATAGATTATTTTTGTGAAAATGGATTTCATGTTAGACTGTGACAGTGACATCCGTCTTGTGTTTAGTTTTCCGCCCAAAGACAGTACACTGCAGTACAAAAAATGCGCACACTTCTGAAATAACTTTCCTTGCATTAATACCTCGCTCATAACAAGCCTTTAGGGTACCGTTATGTTAGGACATTTCCAGATTTGCATTGAGGGTCACTTGAAATTACGCTGACAATCCCTTTAAATATAGATCCTCTAACTACAGTGAAGACCAGAAAACAGTGGGTGGATTGTATTCTTCTAAATATATTTCTAATTATAATGTTGTCAAGGGGATTGTAATCTGATAATAATTATTCTCTATTTTTAGCCATTTATACGAGTAGATCAGTGATAACAATCATGAATTTCAATTTTCTTAAAGCCAATAAAAACACTGGTTTTATATGTCTCTATGTATTCATCAATTAATAATAATATAATTACTTCTATACTTTCTACTAAATAGAATTGATTACTTTGTTTATTGTTTTTATATGGCGAGCTGTTATATACGCGAGTTGTTGTTATATGTTGAAATATTTTATGGCAAGTTGTAATATGGCGAAATTTTATATGGCGAAATGTTATAAGGCGAGATTTTACTGAGCCATACAGGCTATGGACAGAAAGTATCTGGGGCGTAAACAGGGGGGCAGTGCCCCCCTCCCCCCCAGGAAGTATACAGAATATAGACATAAAGTATACAGAATATAGACAGAAAGTATACAGAATATAGACAGAAATTATACAGAATATAGACAGAAAGCATATACAGAATATAGACAGAAAGTATACAGAATATAGACAGAAAGTATACAGAATATAGACAGGAAGCATATACAGAATATAGACAGAAAAGACAATAAATTGAAACTAGAGGACGCATATTTAAAGAACAATTTCGAGGACGCATATTGAGGACAAAAATTGAAGAGGCAATGTAGAGGACCCATATCAAAGACTCAAATTGAAGAGGGAATGTAGAGGTACGCATATTTATTTAAGACACAATACAGAGAAATATATATTGTAGTTTAATGAAACATGAGTAAAGTGTGTTGAGCATCATGAGCACAGCAAGCATTGACTACCGTCAAATAAGCTAAGAACACCCCCTGGACGTATTTACAGGGTTACTCACAAAGGATGAAAGACGACTTTACAGAATTAACACTGTCTGTGTATATTCATGATTCCCTGCAACTGTTAACTAGTTTTGTTAACCAAAACAATTAAGCTTACTCCGCTGTAAGGTCGTCTTTGACCAAGATTTTCTCCGGTGGCCAAACCAAACATTTTATACCCCTAGCAGAACTGTAAACATCTTCTGGTGTGACCAAAATATCATTTTATTTCAGAAGTTTAAATGTCGTTTTATTTTTGATAACCAGATAACCTCAAATAGTAAGGATATTTTATAATATAAAACATTGCTAACATTTAAATATTCAATCAATTTATATCAATGCATTGTTGTTAACCGTACTTATTTACAGGATTGAAATAAACCTTCTACGCATGTTTTTTAACTCAACAAGTATCCTTCTTTTCAAAAATCATTAAATAAGCCACTACAAGACTAATTTCAAGGCACAAAACTTAATTCAACCTTGGGATCGTCATAGCTTTAGAGTTTCGAGTCGTCTTCACAGTCTCATCCTTTGTGGGTAACCCTGTACAGTGTACATAAGACAAGACCAACAAATAAATTATTATTTATTACTCACCCAGCTGCTTCTGATATGGAAACTATGGCGTAAGGAAACCACGTGATCAAGTAAGCAGCAAGCTAGAAAATATACGAAAACATGTTAGATAAACAATACATATATATATATACTAGAAATTCAAGGCGCTTCGCGCCCTTCTTTCTAGGCTTTTAGGGCGCTTCGCGCCCATCTTCTTTTTAAATTGTGAGCATGTTTTTTTGTTTACATTTCAAAACAAAGAAGAAGAAAATTTTGCGGATTTTAAAAAAAAATTGCGGATTTTCAAGAATTTAAATTTTTTTTACAAAATTAAAAACCTTTAAAACACTTTTTTAAAAAAAATTTTATCATTCATAAACCCTGTGGTCACGTGATGTCCAACAAAAAAATTGGGCCCGATCGGTTCAGCCGTTTTGACGTTTATTGGATACAAACAAACAGACACCCAGACAGACAAGACAAATTTATATATAGATAAAGTAGTAATCTCTGTTTGTTTGTTTGTATGTCCGATCATAACTCATAAACCCCTTGACCGTGTTGCCTCAAATTTGAACTCTCGAGAACCTGAGGAATGCACTAACTTTGGTTTAAAAGTTCTAAATTGAGTGGGTTGGCTGGCTTTTATAGATAAAGTTTAGTTTCCAGGTAAACCTGGGTTTTCAAGCTAGTTTAGTAATAATAATCATAGAAATAAAATACTTACCATAATTGCAACCATATTTGTTATCTTACGATCTCTTCTTCTTTTCGCTCGGCGCTTCGCGTCATTTTCCAGGAGGCCATTCATTCCAGACTAAACCAATTCATTTATATATTCATTCATCCCAGACTAAACCAATTCAATTATATATTCATTCATCCCAGACTAAACCAATTCAATTATATATTCATTTATCCAAGACTAAACCAATTCAATTATATATTCATTTATCCAAGACTAAACCAATTAATTTACATATTCATTCATCCTAGACTAAACCAATTCATTTATATATTCATTCATCCCAGACTAAACCAATTGGTCTTTTCATTCATTCATCCTAGACTAAACCAATTAATTTATATATTCATTCATCCTAGACTAAAACAATTCATTTATGTATTCATTCATCCCACACTAAACCAATTAATTTATATACTCACCCATCCAAGACTAAACCAATTCATTTACATATTCATTCATCCCAGACTAAACCAATTCATTTATATATTCATCTCCCCAGACTAAACCAATTAGTCTATTCATTCATTCATCCTAGACTAAACTAATTAATTTATATATTCATTCATCCTAGACTAAACCAATTCATTTATATATCCATTCATCCCACACTAAACCAATTAATTTATATATTCACCCATCCAAGACTAAACCAATTCATTTATATATTCACCCATCCAAGACTAAACCAATTCATTTATATATTCATTCATCCCAAACTAAACCAATTAATTTACATATTCATTCATCCCAGACTAAACCAATTCATTCATATATACATTCATCCCAAACTAAACCAATTAATTTATATATTCATTCATCCCAAACTAAACCAATTAATTTATATATTCATTCATCCCAAACTAAACCAATTTATTTATATATTCATTCATTCCAGATTAAAGCAATTAATCCTTTTTTTATTTGCATTCACTACAGGCTAGACTAAGCCAATTATTTTTCATATTCATTCACCCCAGACTAAACCTTTTCACTTTTATATTTATAATTCTACAGACTAAACCGATTCATTTAAATATTCATTTCTCCCAGAGTCAACTAATACTTTATTATATTCATTCACAACAGATTAAAACCATTCATTGATACATTAATTCACTGCATATTAAAACCAATTACTTCATAATAGACTAAACCCATTCATTTATACATTCATTCACTACAGATTAAAACCAATTACTTCACTACAGACTAAACCCATTCATGTATACATTCATTCACTACAGATTAAAACCAATTCATTCACAACAGACTAAACCCATTCATTTATACTTTCATTCACTACAGATTAAAACCAATTACTTCACTACAGAATAAACCCAATCATTTATACATTCATTCACTACAGATTAAAACCAATTACAACACTACAGACTAAACCCATTCATTTATACATTCATTCACTACAGATTAAAACCAATTACTTCACTACAGACTGAACCCATTCATTTATACATTCATTCACTACAGATTAAAACTAATTACTTCACTACAGACTGAACCCATTCATTTATACATTCATTTACTACAGATTAAAACCAATTAATTTCCTAAAGATTAAAATATAACAATAGATATTCATTATTTTTTCCACATCTAGTTTTGATTTTTTTTACAGTGGTATCCAATTATATAAATGCAATGTAGACGACTTTTGTTGTCAATTTTAAACAGCATGGATACACATAAACATTCAAGTCAAGAGAAGCTGTTAATTAAAATAGCTTCCTTTGTTAACTTGTAAACTTGTAATTCAAAAAAAAGCTTGTTAAAAACCAAAACTTAGATAAAAAGTCGTCCTCATTGTATTGATATAATCGCCTACAACTGCATATATAGTAACTCCATTAATACAATAACTATATTTCATATAATTTATTACATAAAATACCTGATGATTTTTAAAACTAAATATTTACCGATTTGACAGCTTTCATAATTTTTGTGTAGCAGTAGAATATTATCATCAGGGGGATCAGAAATCCAAGCAGATATATGTACACCATGTACTCAACCTAAATATATGTACACCATGTACTCAACCTTAATATATTTACTTCATGTTCTTAACATAAATATATGTACACCATGTATTCAACCTAAATATATGTACACCAATTACTCAACCTAAATATATGTACTCCATGTAAATATATGTACACTATGTACTCAACCTGAATATATTCGGCCGTACAGGGCTTTCAAAAAAATAAATAAAAATAAATTGATTTCAGTCGATTTTGCGTTTATTGGAACCCAACAAACATACAAGCTAAATATATGTTTTTATGACAATAAATAACTTAACATAAATACTTTCCTTTGAATATTTAAAATGTAATTGTACTGCTGAAACTTAATAAAAATGTTATTAATTCTTTAGTTTGAAAAGAACCTCTTTATACTAACAATACCTGTATTATCATTACTTGTACTGACAAAGACCAGTATTTAATGAAAATGAGACAATTAGAATTTGAAAGCATTGTTTATAACAAAATGTTCAAGAGTACTCAGATTAACACGTGTTGGTGACATGTACTGTAAAGTGTGAGTGACCATGTTCCTCAAAAAGTTTTGTTTTTAAAGCAATTTTTAAATTAAATAAAAATCTGTAATTTGATTTTTTTTTTTAGACAAAAAAATGTCTTATGATTAAGTTGCTTATGCAGCAATTAAGTCCTAGCTGTACCTTTAAAAATAAGTCACCGAATTAACCTATAAATAAGTCCTGCCTTACGTTGTAATTAATTAGTGAACTGCCTTGTAATTAAGTACCGGAATTACCTTGTAATTGGATAAATGAATTATCTTAAAATTAAGTCCCTGAATTAATTTGCAATTAAGTTCCTGAATTAATTTTTAATTAAGTCCCTAAATTAATTTGTAATTAATTGTTTCTAATTAAGACCCTGAATTAATTTGTAAATCAAGTCCCGGAATTAATTTGTAATTAAGTCCCTGAATTAATTTGTAATTAAGTCCCGGAAATAATTTGTAATTAAGTCCCTGAATTAATTTGTAATTAAATCCCTGAATTAATTTGTGATTAAGTCCCTGAATTAATTTGTAATTAAGTCCCTGAATTGATTTGTAATTAAGTCCCTTAATTGTTTCTAGTAAAGTCCCTGAATTAATTTGTATTTAAGTCTCTAAATAGTTTTACTAACAGCTAAAAATTTGAAATGGGTCTGTTTATTGTACAGTACACAATTGTTGTGTATCATGTTCTTCGTAGTTGTACTATTCAAAGTCAGAACTTAAGCCTAAAAGTCGTCTTCCAATTCCAGAGTTCTCTGGTTCTCATTGTAAAATTCTACAAGGTTACCTATTACATTAACAGTCCCTTTAAGTCCCAGAATTACCTTGTAATGATCAGCATTGATGTTAAAGTCCCAAACAACTCCACAAGACACTTTCAGTGTATTTAGTCTAGAAACAGAAGAAAATCCGTTTAGTTACTTTTGCAGAACATTTTATGAGACATAATCTTTCTAATCAATTTGACAAAAAGAGAGATTTTAACTATTAATGTACGGCTGATTTAGAAGTTGTGGGATATTATTTTTTTTTGCGGGACAAGTAACTAATGGTTTATATTCAAGGGATATTTTACAGGGGTGAGACATGTTTGACCTCTAAATTGTCCCGAGCGCAGCGAAGAACAATATATAAACCATTAGATACTTATCCCGAAGAGAAAAAATAATATCCCGCACTTTCTAAATCAGCCGTACAATGGTAATTTTATGTCATATTGCGATCACATACCATCTATTTGGGATGTGTTAAGAATAAATTTTAAATTTCAAATGAAAAAAATATTTTCATGAAATAAATTATTTTTTGATAACGCAAAATTTACAAAACTTGCCAAGAAAATGCGCAATCAAAACAATATTTTCTTAAATGCATGGAATTAAGGAGGATCTTATTTTTCTAAATAATCCCTAGGGATTATTTAGATAAGATAGGGGAAATTTAGAAATTGTACATGAAAATATTAGTGATATTAAGTTAGGCAAAGTGACATAAAATTTAATACAGTGAAACCCTTATTAACGAATACATCGGAAGAATTTATCAAATGTCGTCTTGACAATTTTTCAATGAGGGTTATACTATATTACGTAAATTTCAGTATTTGCGAAAATAAATAAATAGCCATGAATATGCAGGAACAGTTTTAAAGAGTTCCATATAATCATTTAATTAAAAAACTAAATATCTGCAACATTCCATTATCAGAAATGGAAGAATACGACATTTGATGAATTCTTTCGATGTATTCTTTATTAAGGGTTTCACTGTATTTTGCTGTCAAGAGTACAAGATTCAGTATAATATCTGGTGATGGGAAATATCTGGTTCGTTTGAGAAAACAAACTATCAATTGTTAATAGAGTCACACATGGTTTTTCTGTCACGTTTTTATAGCTTCTTTGTCACGTTTTTAAATATTGGAGGTTTGTTACATGACAGCTTTCTTGCATGTTCTTTTTAAATCCGATTTAAAAATTGATTTTGTAAAATATAATGTCAACTTGAAATAAACTGATTTTTGTAAAACGTTAAACTACTTTCCTATAGATCATTGAACTTTCAAGACGAGATGGTTTATTTTTTTGGATACCTTTTAAACTAAATCTTTAAGTGTTTCTATAAAGAAAATAATTATTCGAGAAATAAAATAAAATTCAATACAAAGAATAGAAAAAGTATTGATTTAGTCTTTGCTAACAACATAAATGTGGCATCAAAATATAAAAAACTTGAAAACTCTTGCAGACACAATAAATAAAGAATTAGTAAAAGTAACTTGTTGGTACATGTCTAATAAACTTACTATTAACTTTGAGAAAACTAATGCAATTCCATCTTTAAATTCTTTAAATGCAAAAAAAACAAATAAAACGTTACATTCGAAACCTTTAATCAAAGCAATGCTACATAATAGTCGGGTTAAGATCATCACGTTTATTTTCAAGTTCAAAACATGAAATTCCAAAACCTCGTTTTTAAAGAAAATGTTAAAAATATTATTCTAATTAAATCAATCTGAAATTTACTGTCATACTGTCATCAATAAAGTTCTGTTCTCTCAGAGGTAGTGACTGGCCAGAAGAACTTTTGTGAAGTTTTTCACCTGTGTTATAAATAGAGTCTTCTGATCTAACCTTGTGATTTTTGAAAAAGAAGTTCTAAGTCTTTCGTATACGAACCAAGAACGTTTTAAAGATATAAAATGAATCCTGATATTTTATTATAAAATACTGTTCTCTTAGTTCAGGTGCAAGATCTACAATATTTAAAATAAAACCTACCCGAATTCCCCGAAGCCCAGGAAGGGAGGGAGGGCGATAGCCAGGGTATACACCCAAATCAGAACCAGGGTCATACAGGTAGATAGGTTAGTAGACAGAGGGAACTGTCTATCCTAGATATAGAGACAAGTAGACAGGTAGACAGGTAGATAGGTAGATAGGTAGACAGGTAGACAGGTAGATAGATTAGTAGACAGAGGGAACTGTCTATCCTAGATATAGAGACAAGTAGACAGGTAGACAGGTAGATAGGTAGACAGGTAGACAGGTAGATAGGTTAGTAGACAAAGGAAATTGTCTATCCTAGATATAGAGACAAGTAGACAGGTAGATAGGTTAGTAGACAGGTAGATAGGTTAGTAGACAGGTAGATAGGTAGATAGGTAGTCAGGTAGACAGGTAGACAGGTAGATAGGTATACAGGTAGATAGGTTAGTAGACAGAGGGAACTGTCTATCCTAGATATAGAGACAAGTAGACAGGTAGACAGGCAGACAGGTAGACAGGTAGATAGGTAGATAGGTAGATAGGTAGATAGGTAGATAGGTGGACAGGTAGGCAGGTAGACAGGTAGACAGGTAGACAGGTAGATAGGTAGATAGGTAGATAGTTAGACAGGCAGATAGGTAGACAGGTAGACAGGTAGATAGGTAGATAGATAGACAGGTAGACAGGTAGATAGGTAGAAAGGTAGACAGGTAGATAGGTTAGTAGACAGGAAGGTAGGTTAGTAGACAGAGGGAACTGTCTATCCTATATATAGAGACAAGTAGACAGGTAGACAGGTACATAGGTAGACAGGTAGACAGATAGACAGGTAGACAGGTAGACAGGTAAACAGGTAACAAGTAAACAGGTAGACAGGTAGACAGGTAGATAGGTAGACAGGTAGATAGGTTAGTAGACAGAGGGAACTGTCTATCCTAGACATAGAGACAAGTAGACAGGTAGACAGGTAGATAGGTAGACAGGTAGACAGGTAGACAGGTAGATAGGTTAGTAGACAGAGGGAACTGTCTATCCTAGATATAGAGACAGGTAGACAGGTAGACAGGTAGACAGGTAGACAGGTAGACAGGTAGAAAAGTAGACAGGTAGACAGATAGATGGGTAGACAGGTAGACAGATAGATTGGTAGACAGATAGACAGGTAGACAGGTAGACAGGTAGACAGGTAGACAGGTAGACAGGTAGACAGGTAGATAGGTAGACAGGTAGATAGGTAGAGACTATACAATACCTGAGTGATCATCATATACCGTTGTATAGCTAAAACCGTCAAGGTTACGATGGATAAAATTCCTAAAAATATTTTGTATTTTGAACAGAACTTGAGGAAAATTTTTAATCCTAATTTTCCTGCGGTAAGATCTAATAAACACAGTAGCCAACTGGCACTTTTGTGAGGGGGGGGGGCTCTGTTTTATGTAAAAAAACAGCATTTTTTATTGGCTTTGTGGTCAATAATATATCTGCATATTCTTTGTTTAAAATTGTTTAAAAACCTATACTCTAAAGAGCTTTAAAATTATCGACATGAGTAAATTAATTATACATGTGCGCGAAGCGCCAAAAAAATGTTGTTCTTCAAGTGTCTTTTCATATATTTCTTAGTGTCTGTTAGTCCCTGGCTTAGTCATATTCACTATGTATATAAAGTCCCCTATTACAGTCTACAGCAATTTTTTTAGTAATTCATCCACTAGTCATATTTGTCCACTATATAGTCTCTAAATCTTAGTTTTGTGTAGTCCAAGTAGCATCCACTAGTCATATTTTTCCACTATATAGTCTCTAAATTTTAGGTCTGTTCGAAGGGTCTGTGCAGTCCTAAGCAGTAAGTAGTTCCTGGCAGTCCTTGACTTTATTTCGTCTGTCCATAATACTAATAGTCTTTCTGATAAAAGTCCTTGTTTGCCAGTATGGGGCTTTTATCCCTGTTTTCCTCTTATAGTCTGGAAAAGTCCTAATAATATAATCCTTATTATTTATCTTCTTATTCTTATTAGATTGATTGGTTTTGTGAAACCTTAAATGATAATTGTATTGTAATACTCATGAGAAGTAACATATGAACAGGTTTTTTAGAGGATAAATTAAAAATTTCTGACTTTCATAAGGTCAAAAACGAGATAACAGTTAAAAATCCTATTAGAAATGATATGCGAAGCGCCAAAGAAAAATTTGTGATTTTTTTCTTGATTTCAATTTTATAAAAGATAATCATGATCATGCTGTAGTCAAGTGAGGGGGGAGGCGAGAGGGAGGCGAAATATACTGAGGGGGGGGGGGTAGGGGTTGAAACCGGTTCGTCCCCCCCCCCCTAGTTGCGCCACTGAATAAACAAGAAATTTTAAATCGCAGAATGGTCCGGATTTAATGGATTAATTGTTGAACAAATTTTGTGCAACAAATCACATTTTTTTTTAAAAAGAAATTTTCAAAAACGTTCTTTCGTATATAAATCATTGTTCTATATCGTGTTAAAATTTAAAGTTACAAAACAGTCATAGGCTCACAGCAAGCTGTAAAATGTACACTGTACAGTACACTGTATAGTACACTGTATAGCACACTGTATAGTACACTGTACATTACACTGTTTAGTACACTGTATAAAACACTGTATAGTACACTGTATATTACACTGTTTAGTACACTGTATAATACACTGTATAATACACTGTATAGTACACTGTATAGTACACTGTATAGTACATTGTATAGTACACTGTATAGTACACTGTATAGTACACTGTATAGTTCACTGTATAGTACACTGTATAGTACACTCCATAGTACACTGTATAGTACACTGTATAGTACACTGTATAGTACACTCCAAAGTACACTGTATAGCACACTGTATAGTACACTGTATAGTACACTGTATAGCACACTCTATAGTACACTGTACAGTACACTGTACAGTGTACTGTATAGTACACTATACAGTACACTGTATAGAACACTGTTCGGTACACTCTATAGAAACTGCATAGAACACTGTATAGTACACTCCATAGTACACTGTATAGCACACTGTATGGTACACTGTATAGTACACTTATAGCACACTCTTTAGTACACTGTATAGTACACTGTATAGTACACTGTATTGCACACTCTATAGTACACTGTATAATACACTGTATAGTACACTGTATAGCACACTATAGTACACTGTATAGTACACTGTATAGGACACTGTATAGAACACTGTACAGTACACTCTCTAGTACACTGTATAGAACACTTTATAGTACACCCTATAGTACAATGTAAAGTACATTTACAGTATCTATGTATAGAACATTTTAGAAAATTTTAATTATCTATCTTAGAAAACATTGTTAATTGATCTCCAATAGGATCTATAGACACTAAAGATATAACAACAAGTTAATTAAAAGTTATTTTAAGATTAAAAAAATTAATTAATTAAACGTCTGTAAACAGTATTGAATAAACAATATATTCATCTTCAATACTAGCTTAGGAACCCAGTCATACTTACTCCAGCCGTTTACCCGCGGGCTTGGTCTTAAATTACGATTTTAGATATTTTTCCCTTTACAACTAATGCAATTAAGTGAACCCACCCAGCTCAGAATCTCAAACCCAAGCTAAGAACAAATCGGTTATGGGGTTCATGAGTTATGATCGGGCATACAAACAAACAAATAGAGATTACAACTTTATTTATATATATATATATATATAGAGAGAGAGTTGTAATCTCTGTTTGTCTGTTTTTTTTTTGTATGTCCAATCATAAGTCATGAACCCCTTATAGGGAGGGACCGGCAATGTATGGTAATTGAACAGAGAATGTATATGTGGAGAAATTTTTTAGGATTCATTTGAGACATTTAAAACGTTACTGAGTTTGAGCTAAGCGCAAAGTCGACTTTAAAATTTTTCATTTGGATGGTTACATTTTGAGAATCGATTTTTTAAAATTATTAAGTAACGAGGAAAAAAATGTAGCAAAAATATTAATTAACTAATTAGTTCTAAAGGAAAAGGTTGAGAGAATAAAAAATCTTGTTCAGTTATTAGTTTCTGTAATCTCTCATTGTTCACAAACATTTTCATTAGATTTTCTGAAATTTTTATTGAAAAGACGAGGTATTTGATGAGTTTGTGCAAATCTACAAACAAATTCGTAAAGAATAAGAAATTAAATATAACGATAAAAAATAAATTGATTTATTAGCAAATTTCTATTGAGAAATATGTTCCAAAACATCTCATCAGTTTAGTGTAGAATTGTTGATATACGCCGTTTTAAATGTCTCAAATGAATCCTTTAAAATTTCTCCACAACACTACATTGTCAGTTCAACTAAAATACATTGCCCGGTCACTCACTCTATCCGATTTGCCTCTAATTCATGAACCCCGTGACCGATTTGCATTGTTAAATTAATTTAAAAAATCTTTGAATTTGTTCACTGTTATTCTTTTATTATGTACGTTAACATATACCGATGAAGAAATGGTGACAGGGGAAGAAACTGAAATTATTGCTAGAAATAGGGGCGTGAATTATAAACTAAAAATTTATTGTTCAGGGTGTCACAAAAGGGTGATTTTTTAAACCTTATTATGTGTTTTAAAGTCTCACATTTGGGGTTTAGATAAAATTATTAAATCTGGAAAGGGTTTCTTTTTTACACTTTTGGTTGTTTTTTACCAGACACCCTTTACATAAACCTAGTAACATTTATCACCTAAGTAAGTCATTCCGAAAGCATTGACTTGACAGGCCCTAGCAGACAACAACCATCTCCTAAAACATTTTAGTTTTTAGAGCTTTAAGAAAAAATGAAATCAGGAACTCTCTAGAGAAATGGTGCCTTAAAGGGACCGTAAGCGTAATTTCAAGTGACCCTCCATGCAAAGATGGCAATACCCGATTTACAACGGTATCTTTCAAATATTTTTATTTATTTATTCTCATCTGTTGGTTCTGTGCACAAGTGACTTGTGCATGAAAGGGACAGACCGGCTATGTAAGGTAGTTAAACTGAGTATGCAGGGTTGTGGACAAATTCTTTAGGATTCATTTGAGACATATCAAACTTTTCCTCAATGTATAATTACTGAGTTTGAGTGCATAGTCGACGTTCAAAATCATGAATTTGGGTGGGTACGTTTTCAGAATCTGGTTTTTTAAATTATTAGATAACGAGGACGAAAAATAAAGTAAAAATTACACAGTAAACCAATTAGATGATTAGGAACCTCAAAAAAAACTTTGTCAATATATCAATGCAAATGCAAGAATCAATTATTTCATTTTCATCATTATATTAAATTTCTTATTTTCGATAATAAGATCAATTTTTAGTTTCTCAACCTGTTACTTAACAACTAATTAGTTTACTGTAGAATTTTGTTTACATTTTTCGTCGTTATTTAATAATTTAAAAAAAACAATTCTGAAAACGTATCCACCCAAAAATACGATTTTAAACGACAACTTTGAGCTCAAACTCAGGATTTAAAAATCTTTTAAGAATTTTATATGTCTCAAATGAATCCTAAATAATTTGTCCACAACACTGAATATTCAGTTCAACTACCTTACATAGCCGGTCTGTCCCTTTAATTGGTTAAACCATGAATATATTCATTACAGAAAAAATGCCGTAATAATGACGATATCTTCCACATTTTGATTATATAAGGTTTGAAGGGCTCCGTTTTAAGTCGGAAATTGGTATCTTTGTATGGAGGATCATTTGAAATTACGCTATAGTCCCTTTAAGTGTACTTAATATCTAGTTTTTAGAACTGTCTCTATAAGTGTACTTATTATTTAGTTTCTAGAATTGTTGTAACATTTAATCCCTTGATATCGTTACAATCCCAGACATAAATCCTAGGGAAATCAAGATCAATCGTTGCCCCCCNGGTCTAGGGTGCACTGTTGAATCTTAATGAATCAGTTCAGGTTAACTACTCCGCATTCATTAAAAGAACAAAGAGATAAAGGTGTGAGGCTGGGGGAGGTTTTTAGCATGAGTCACCTATACTTTAAATATTACATTGTCCCTTTAAGTGTACTTAATATTTAGTTTTTAGAACTGTCTCTTTAAGTGTACTTAATATTTAGTTTTTAGTACTGTCTCTTTAAGTGTACTTAATATTTAGTTTTTAGAACTGTTCCTTTAAGTGTACTTAATTTTTAGTTTTTAGAACTGGGATTCATTTGAAGTATAGTGCCGACCTGGCCGCCTTTAATCTTTGTGGCATTTATTCCCAAAACTAATTTTGGAAGTAAATTTCTTGAGTAAATATTTACATAATATCCCTAGTTCTGGCATTTCCAAAACGTGTGGTTTCAATATTGTCGGAATTGAAGGATTTCGTTCAAAGAATCATAAATGTTCAAGAAGCGCCATCCAAATCCAAATCCTCAGACTACATAGAGAATGAATAAACTAAACATGGCAGTTTATAGAATACAATTTCCCCCATTTTATAGAGCGTTTAATAAACAAGGTTACCGAAATAGGATGCGACTTCAGAAACGACTGTGCGGAATTCATAATGTCTGTTTCCTTACTTTATTCATGATTTTTTGCAACTGTATAGTTATTTCTTTCTTTTTCAAATCATTTAATGAGCCATTAATAGACTATGTTCAAGGCAGAAAACTTAATTCAACCTTGGGATCGTTATTTTTCCAGAGTTTCAGGTCGTCTTTACAATCGCATCCTTTGTAGGTAACCATGCATAATGTAAAAATTATAGTGAGCCAGTAACACCAGTCTAAAGGTGGCATGATCCGCACCGGTACAAAACGTACTGCGTTACGTCGTACCGTCCAGTCTGGATACCTGGTGTAAAGTCGACCCAGCAAGTTTTATCAACAAATGCAGTCTGGCTAAATCACGGTGCAGTAAATTTTGAAAACTTCCGACGAAAACGTTTTTTTGAGCAAAAATATTGAAAAAAGTATGAATATTATTTATTCCTATTTTTCCTGAAAGAAAACCTAATATAAATAAAATACATAATACTTCCACCATGGTTCGAATACAGTTATAGAGGAAAATATTTTTTAAGTTAATCAAAAGTAAATATGTCCAATTAGTCTTGATTTTGCCACAAACAAACACTTATGCCGGCCATGTTTTCTCCGACCTATAGCTCCGTATGTATTCGAACATCTTTATCAAACTCTTTTTCTACTTCGCGCCCATGTTCTATCTCAACTTTTAATTGAGGCTTTATCTGTGAGCATCTTCTTTAGGTAAAATATAAAACAATAAAAAAAAAGTTCGCGGATTTTGTAATATTTTTTACTAAAATATAAAGCCTTTGGACACGTGAGATCCTACAAAATATTTGGGCCCGATCCGTCCAGCCGTTTTGACGTTTATCGGAAACAATGGACGGATAGACAGACAGATAAAACATGTACAAATAAGCAAAGTATGTATACATATTATTGGTTGAATTATGAAGAAAAAATATATAAAACAGAATAATACTCGACTCTGTTCTTCTTCTTTTGAATGTTGCTAATTCTAGACTCCTTATCAACATTCTTGATAAAAAAACGAATACGAAAAGTATTAATTCCTTCATATTTGCTAGTCCATTAATGCTTGGTTATTATTACCTGCTAAACGAGTTTGCTGCAAGAAGCCAGTTTCCAGTTACAGATATAACTAGTTCACAAGCAGACAGGTTCATTAGCAGGTAGTTAAACGGTGTTCTTAACTAAACACAGACAGGTTCATTAGTAGGTAGTTAAACGGCGTTCTTAACTAAACACAGACAGGTTCATTAGTAGGTAGTTAAACGGTGTTCTTAACTAAACACAGACAGGTTCATTAGCAGGTAGTTAAACGGTGTTCTTAACTAAACACAGACAGATTCATTAGTAGGTAGTTAAACGGTGTTCTTAACTAAACACAGACAGGTTCATTAGTAGGTAGTTAAACGGTGTTTTTAACTAAAGACAGACAGGTTCATTAGTAGGTAGTTAAACGGTGTTCTTAACTAAACACAGACAGATTCATTAGTAGATAGTTAAACGGTGTTCTTAACTAAACACAGACAGGTTCATTAGTAGGTAGTTAAACGGTGTTCTTAACTAAACACAGACAGGTTCATTAGTAGGTAGTTAAACGGTGTTCTTAACTAAACACAGACAGTTTCTTAAGTAGGGAGTTAAAAGGTGTTCTTAACTAAACACAGACAGTTTCATAAGTAGGTAGTTAAACGGTGTTCTTAACTAAACACAGACAGTTTCGTAAGTAGGTAGTTAAACTGTGTTTCTAACTAAACACAGACAGGTTCATTAGTAGAGAGTTAAACTGTGTTCTTAACTGAACACAGACAGGTTCATTAGTAGGTAGTTAAAAGGTGTTCTTAACTAACCACAGACAGTTTCATTAGTAGGTAGTTAAAGGGTGTTAATAGAAAACCACAAAAGATGGTAAAACTCAAAAATGATTAACAAAATCAGGTATAAAGATGGTCAAAAATCAAAGATATTTGGACCCGGATCCTGTAAGACTAATATATTGAAAAATAGTGACAATAATATTTCAGTTCATCTTGAAAAGACAGATCAAGGCTTTTATCCAAATTATTTTTTATGCCAGTGGTGGAGTTATTATTAAAGTGTTAAAATTAATTATGCAAAGACAACATTCCTACCTGTGGAACTAGCTGTATATATAGGGTTGTTAATTGTTTTTGAAAAAGATCGTTAAACGATCGTTTCGTTTTCGAAAAGACTATCGTTTTTAAAAACGACCCACTCGTTTTTTACTTTTAACGATCGTTTTATAAAAACGATTTATTTTCGACCATTATTTTTAAGATTGTTTTTGAAAAAAAATTGTATTGACAATTTCGTCGTTTCGTTAACGATCGTTAACGAAGGGTCGTCGTTGGAGAAAAAAAAACTACTGACACCCTTTAAATGGTGGAATTTATAGGAAATTCGTTGGGATAAGATTTAAGAACTACATGTGATTTTGGCTTTAGAATAAAATCCTGAAATGTTATAATAAATATTACTACGACTTAAGAAATTGATTAAAAACCAATACCTATTGCATGTGGATAGGATAGAAGTATCTATTAAAGTTATACATAACATTCCTTAATTGAAAAGTTTACATTTAACAGGGTGGGGAATAAAAACAAAATTAAGATTAATCTAATTCTTAAGTTGTAATCTCCGTTTGCCTCAAATTCTGATTGGGGAACTCAGGTGACTGTTCTCAGCTTGTTCTTGAAATTCTGAGTTGAGTGAGTCGACTTTTATTTCGAAAATTTAGTTTCCCAGTAAGATGTAATCTAACAAAAAAACGTAGACCTGAGAAAAATCAAGAAAAAAATCTTTTTCATAATATTTTTAAACAGTACAATATAACAATTCTCTGTTGTTGCATCTTGCTTTGTACTTTTTTTATTGAATTTTAAAATTGTAAATACTATTCCTACACCATAGCCGCATTAATCTTGTAATGTCATTCCAATTGGCAGTATGACACCACAATAATATATTTTCTCTACAAATTACAAGCAACTAACTCCGACTAGGGCTGGGGAAAGTTCTATTAACGGAACAGAGGTTTTCGATAATTAACGGAAGAGACTGTTAACGAACGACAACACATCAACGTCAGAAAACAAAAACGAAATGGAATTTTTCAACGGAGAATTTCTTTTTTATGCTTAAATTTGCATTAACTAAAAATATTTTTTACATGTTTCGAAATTTTTTAATGTCATCTTCTGTGTTCACAACCTTAAAGGCTGAGAACAGATCGAGGTAACCTTTGAATTTTGATAAACAAATTTGGAGTTTGTTTTGCCGTAAAAGCATCTGGGTTCACCTCAGAATAGGATAAACATAGTTGATGTGGATATCTAGATACTATTCAGTTCGCAGAAAAGGAAAAATATAGTTTAACTGCTAGTGTAGTTAACGATTGTACCAACTTTAACGCCGTTAATACTACAAAAGACTGTTAATGGCTGCTCAGTTAACATTTTTACAAACTTTAACGAATTGGCGCTTTTTGCCGGTACTACTGAAATAGACCGTTAACGGCTGCGTGGTTAACGATTTTTCAACTGTCAACAAATTTTTTTTTTGGCGCTTTTCGCCATTTATAATGTAAGACTGTTAACGACCGGAGCAATAAACGATTGTTAAAAAAATTTAAATGTGCTTGCCCTCCCTACTCCGACCCAATATTGTTTTAAAAGATAAAGATGTTGAACACTATAATGTAAAAATGTTTGAAAAAAAGAAAAAATTAAAATGTTAAAACTACTGATTTTACTAACCTTAGGAGTTATACAGAAGACAAGAATAACAAGAATATTTGCTAGAAATCCAGTTGTACCCGTTCCCAGGGCCCAGAATCCCATTATATAGTACAATATACTAGGAGGACCACTAAACAGTAAACATTATAAAGTACAATATACTAGGGGGACCACTAAACAGTAAACATTATAAAGTACAATATACTAGGGGGACCACTAAACAGTAAACATTATAAAGTACAATATACTAGAAGAACCACTAAACAGTAAAAATTATATAGTACAATTTACTAGGGGGGCCACTAAACAGTAAACATTATATAGACAGTATACTAGGGGGACCACTAAACAGAAAACATTATAAAGTACAATATACTAGGGGGACCACTAAACAGTAAACATTATAAAGTACAATATACAAGGGGACCACTAAACAGTAAACATTATATAGTACAATATACTAGGGGGACCACTAAACAAAAAACATTATATAGTACAATATACTAGGGGGACCACTAAACAGTAAACATTATATAGTACAATATACTAGGGGGACCACTAAACAGTAAACATTATATAGTACAATAAACAAGGGGGACCACTAAACAGTAAACATTATATAGAACAGTATACAAGGGGGACCACTAAAAAGAAAACACTATATAGTACAATATACAAGGGGGACCACTAAACAGAACACATTATATATTACAATATACAAGGGGGACCACTAAACAGTAAACATTATATAGTACAATAAACAAGGGGGACCACTAAACACTAAACATTATATAGTACAATATACAAGGAGGACCACTAAACAATAACCATTATATTTGGGCAGTATACAAGGGGATTATTAAACAGTAAATATCATTTATTACATTAAACAAGGGGGCCACTAAGCAGTACACATTTTATATAAAAATATACAGGGAGACCACTAAACAGTAAACATTATATAGTATAGTATACTAGGGGGACTAGTAAACAGTAAACATTATATAGTACAGAATACTAGGGTAACGACTTTACAAAGGGGCCACATTACAGTTAACATTATAAAGTACAATATACAAGGGGGACCACTAAACATTAAACATCATATAGTTCAGTTTACAAGGGGGACCAAAACAGTAAACATTATATAGTTCAGTATACTAAGGGGACTAGTAAACAATAAATATTATATTGTACAGTACACTGAGGAGAGGAAGGCAAACCACAACTAGTTCTCGTCCGAGCCACCTCGAAATCCTCGTCCTTTCGATCATATTTTTTAAGTGTCTAATCCTCTCAAATAAAACTATTTTTTAAGAATCTGGCCACGTTAGGGTCTATGGTTTCAAGTTTTATGTCTTTAAATATGTTCACTTTTTTTACGTGCATTTTCAGATATTCCCATGGTGTAAAATGCCTCAAATAATTCCGAGTTTATAGTACTTTAATCTTTTTTCTTAACAATGATAAAAACCCTCGAATTTTTCTGGGCGGTTCCTTGTGCAGAAAGATACTCAGAGGTATGCCAAATATTTTCTATTCATTTTATATCGCGAAGGTTAGTCATTACGGAGGCAGAAAAGATATAAGTTTTACAAAAGTCAAGTTTGACATCATTCTCATGGGTTTGAAGATTCCAACATGATATAATCATGCAATAATTTAGTCCAATCTATATTTTATGCTCTAACGTTGCCAGATAAAAAAAGATTTATCTTCGAGAATTGGAAACTCTAAAACACGTAATAATCGAAGAACGAGGATTCCGAGGTGGCGTGGAAGAGAAAATGAGGAGAATGTGGCTCGGACGAGAAATTGATGTGGCTGACCTTCTTCCCCTCGTATACAATAGACAGCGAGGTTATAGAGGCCGATTAATAGTAAACACATATTAATAATGCTCCAATGATCATCCATCTTAAAAATATTAGAATCTATAAATGTTCATTTCGATAAATATAATTACATATCCGAACCGAATCGACTCTTGAAACTTTTTATTCCCCTTGCAAACTTTAGAACAGGGATAAGGAAGAGATTTATAGACAAGATTAAAAGGTAAGTTATTTTCTAAACCTTGGGTCAATCTAGTCGGTAAATACAGTGTGTCCCACGAAACATGACAGTATGCAGGACGACTTGAATGTCGTCTTGATTTTTGATATAATTTGCTGCGTTTATTTGTCAATCTAATTTTAGAGATAATCATCACAAAATTTCCCTTGTCCTGCCATTTCCAAAATGTGGTCTGCCTTTTTTGTGCTTTCAATATTGCCCGAGATATGAAGAATTTCGTTCAGATTTCGACAATTTTTCTTTTATTTAACAAAATTGAAATCTGAAACAAACTCTTTATATCTCCGGTAATATTGAAAGCACAAAAAACGCAGACCACTTTTTGGAAATGCCAGGGCTAGGAGAATTATGTGATAATTGTTTCAAGAATCATGCACGTTAAAGTAGATAGGAGACTAAATGTCACAAATAAATTCAAATACCAAAGACGACTTTCAAGTCGTCTTCCTATTGTCATGTTTCGTGGGACACCCTGTACTTTTATACGTTTAGCATTTAGTTTAAAATGTCATTTTAGAAAAATGTAAATAAGGAGACAGATAGAAAGATCACCCTGGGACTTTCGATCACAATTTGACCAATTAACATAAATTTTTCAGTTTTCCTTTTTTTGTCAGTGGATGCAGTTTATAAGAAAAGTAGATAGAGACAACTCTGTAAGTTTTAAGATAGTTAAATTCTAGATCTAGACCTGATTAATATCAGATTGATCTGAACACATCAGAGGCCGAATTTAAAGAATTTGAGCCGCGTCCTAAATTTAAGACGCGGCTCAAAAATTGTTGGTTCCACCTGAAATTGTATTCAGTGTTTTGATATTTGAGCCGGCGCTCAATTGGAACCGGAATATAGATACATACAAAAGAGAAGGTACTTAAAGGGAAGGATCGGCAATGAAAGGTAGTTCAAAGATTGCAGTATTATTGAAAATATTTGGGACTCATTTGAGAGATATTTGAGATCTTTTTACTGCGCATATTTGTTCAGCAAGTTTGACCGCAAATGCAATCTTAAAAATCCTCATAGATTGTCCATTTTGGAGGGATGTTTTAAAAATCGGTTGTATTTAAATTATTCAATGACAACCCCGAAAAATGTAACAAAAATTTTACAGTATATTAATTAGCTGTTTAGGAACAGGTAGAGAAAATAGAAATTAGTTCTTATCATCAAAAATAAGTAATCTTATTCAGTTATCGATTTCTATAATGTCTCAATGCTTAAAACCATTTTCTGTAGATTTCAGTGAAGTTTTAATGAAAAGACGACTTTTGAAGCATTTGAAGAAATCTGCGAACAAGTTCATAAAGAATAAGGAAATCAATATAATGATGAAGAGAAACAATTGATTCTAACATTGATTTATTGACCAATTTCTAATGAGAATTATGTTCCTAAATATCTAATTAGTTTACTTAAGAAATTTGTTACATTTTTCTTTGTCGTTTCTGACCAATTTTTAAAAAACCGATTCTCAAAATAATCCCTCCAAAATGGACAATCAATAAGGATTTTAAGTATTAAATTTGCATTCCTGCTGAACAAATATTCACCGTAAAACGTCTGATAGGTCTCAAATGAATCCTAAAAACGTTGTCAATAATATTGCAATCTCAACTCAACTACCATATATTGCCGGTCACTCCCTTTAACAACTGAGGTCTAATATGAAACTATAGGAAGAACAATATCTTTTTTTAGATGCAGGTATGCATCATGCTTAGTTGCATAGTTTTATTGCATAATATATACAATCGCTTATGTCGTGAGATATATATAGTATGTGCATGATGAATTCACATATATATATATAGCATAGGTTTATGCATAGAGGAGTTTATAAAAGAAAAGATATAACTTTTAATATACGGCTGCATAGGATGCATCCATAGCATAGACTTGGGATCCTTGGGACACCCTGTAGAATTTGTGTATACATGGAAGAAAAGATAGATAGATAGATAGATACTGAATATATATACAGGGCCAGTCAAAAAAGTGTGATCAGCGGGGCCTGGTGCAAAATTGTACATTTTTTGTGCAACTCTCCTGTAACGTGATTTTTTAATATTTTTTGAAAATTTTATTTTTTTAGTATTCCAATGGACCAAAAAAAAATCCGCAAACCTTTTTTCTATCAAAATCAAAAGTTCAAAAAAACAAAATGAGTACATAAATTATTTCTATCGAAATCTAAAAATTAATAAAGAATAAATCACAGAAAATTCGCAAAATTATAATAAAAAAAATTCACAATTTTCAGTTCTGGTCTAATTTTTAAGAAACAGTTATTTAAATTCTCTAGTTCCATTCTTTTTAGTATATTCTAAAGTTTTAAATATACGCTGTTCAGTTGAAACCTAAGAAACCATTGAAAAACAACTTTTTCTGAAAATTGTGAATTTTCTAATTACAATTTTGCGAATTTTCTGTGATTTACTCTTTATAGAATTTTAGATTTTGATATAAATAATTTATATACACATTTTTGCGTTTCTGAACTTTTGATTTTGAGAGAAAAAAGAATCGCGGATTTTATTTTGAACCATTGGAGTACCAACAAAATTAAATTTTTTTTTAAATATTGTAAAAACACCATACAGGAGAGTTGCACAAAAAAGGTACAATTTTGCACAAGGCGCCGCTAATCACACTTTTTCTTTACTCACCCTGTAGATTAATAGATATACAGGGAAAAGGTCGTGTTTGTCTGTACCTGGTCTCAAGGTTTGGTTCAGATAAGTTTGCGATCATGGTACTGTTATCCATCATGCGTCCACCTTTCATATATTAGAAAAATTGAACTTAAAACAAAGTGGAATTTACTTACAGAAAATAATTTAGTGAGATCCAGAAAACTGACGAATAAGAATACGACATTAAATCAAAGCTAAATGCATTTGATGTTGTTACATAGCAAATTGTTTTACCAATAAATTATCAAATCACTTATGAAGTGAAAAGTATCAGTTTACATTGCGAGGGAGGGGCATCCATGAGCATTCATGAGCCCCGCAAACTGACCTCCGGAGCCCCTCCCTCACACTGCACAACTGTTTTGTCTCCTATGTTCATTGGATTGTTTAAAGTTATATCTTGAGTCTAAATGTTGTCTTCCTATTCCAGAGTTTTCTAATTCCCACCGTATTTCAGTTCGGTATTTTTTTCTTTCTTAATATGCTGCTTTTGTTTTTCTTAAAATATGCAGAGCAAGATATTTTTTACATTTTTCTTGTAAAGGTTCGAACGTAAGAGAGGTCGATTTTGTAAAATTCCATTTGAAAAGGCCTTTTTCTCAGAACCAAAATTACGCATACGAAAACCGGTTATGGATTTTAAAAGATCCGTCGCCAATAATTGACTTGCATTTTTTTGTGCTCAAAAAATTATTCAATTTAAAACAAAACAAAGTTATTTTTTTATTCGACTTCAAGAGCACTGCACCAAAAGCTAAGCTTAGGATGCATGACGATGAAAATACTTTTTGGTAATTGCATTTACTCTTTAGTTTCAAAAATAAGAATAAAAAAATAATGTAAAATTATAAAAAAGTGTATTTTCTTGTATGTAAAGAATACCTACTAAGGGTTTGGTTTAAACTGAGATAGATTCTCCTTTTTTACTTCTTATATAGAGAGTCACAGAGAGTCATTATTATTAATCTCTCTCTTTCTGACACACACACACACACACAGTACACACTCACTCACTCATAGTGATATGCAAAGTTTTTTTGAACGAGCGAAATTTTTCGTGAAAAAGGGTGGCGTTCAGAAAAACACGAACGAAATGGATCGTTCGGAGAAATTAAAAAAAATTCGTTTTTTAAAAACGGACTAAAAAAACTAAACGAACGAAATTTTCCAAAAGATTTAAAAAATTAAAACTATCGCTTTTTACTAAACGAATGATTTTTCGGAACAAACTTTTTAAAAAACGCTAGTTTTTTATTGAAGTGAGAATTTTTTTAATTGAGGGAACGATTTACTGAACACGATCGTTCAGTGAGAAAATGAACTAAATAAATGGAAAATGAACGATAATTTTGAGAACGAACGAAATCAATGTTTTTGAAGGATTGAAAAAAAACTAACGAAAAGGGTCGGTCACAGGGAGTAAGGAATATTCCTTACTCCCTGGTCGGTCACGAACGATATGAAAAAAAGTCGAACGTGCCCATTCCTTGTCACTCACTCTCGTGTGCCTCTTACACACCACTAACCTTAATCTTTATCTTTGAACTAGAATAAAAAATTGTAAAAAATAATCAATTTTTCCTTTTTCATTCTGTGTAGTGTGTAATAAATTGAATTCGTAGTGTTCTAGCGGATCCTTTGAGAAGAATCCGCAAATTGATTTGAACGGTGTAAAGAGACAAAAACATGGAATATCTAATTCAAAACTTAATTAGTCAAAGCTTTCAAGGGTACCGTTGTGAATCGAGCATTGTCATCTTTGCATGGAGGGTCACTTGAAATTACGCTTACAGTTCTTTAAAATATTGTAATAAATTAGCAAACCTTGCAAGGTCAAATCAATTACTTAAAGACAAATATTTTCGAGCTGTTAAGAAACTATTTGTATCAAATCAAAAAATAGATTTTTGATATTTTCTTTTGAACTGGAGAAATCATGAATGATGTCATACGTCATAAACTCTGCTTATAATAGATGTTATGTTGCATGAGATTTTATTTAAGCTATAAATGAATGTAAAACCGAAAACGCTTCCTTGCTCGAATAAAAAAATTGTTCTTTACTACAATAAAAATGGCATCAGGACAGAATGAAAATGTCTGTAAAAGCTTAAGGATTAAAATCTTCAGTTTTCACAAATCCTGAATTGAATTTTCCCTAGAACGCTTGAGGATGCCTACCAACAGCTTCCTCTATTCCTGGCCATAATTTATCTATTATTTAGATTTGTTTTCATATTATTACTTTTTACTGTAAGATAGTTAATTAAAATCATTACTTTATTAAAAGTTGATCAAATTTCTAAACAAATAAAATTTGCCGCCGACGAGCTTAACCCGCCAATATTCTTCACCCCTCCCCCTCTAGTTTTTTAAGTTTACCTATTAAATATTTTTCTTTTTCTGATAATATATATATAAGTCTGGATAATCCTAACTACATTTATTTCCGTATAATGTTTTATAAAAACCAATTAATAAAATATTAATATTATATACATTGAGTCCCCTACATTGAATATTCAGGCAGAAAATTGATTAGAAACCAATAGTTCCTTCATTATTATATTCAGCTTGCTATCTTTAGATAATTAGATAGACAAATTTCGGCTAAAATCACAATAAATGCATTTAAAATTTTTAAAATCAAATTTTAAAAAAATCGATTTTTAAAAAGTGAAATAGAATTTCAAAGAAATTTTTTAAAATTTATTTTAGTCTATGTTACCCCGAGGGTACTAAACCCGACTAGACCAGATAGCGTAGATTTTACGCAGACCCCGTCGAATGCGTTGATTTCGACGCTACAAAATTTTAAAAAGGAATTTTTTTAAAATATGTTGAAACCCGATATCAGACCCCTCCATTTTCCCCCCATATTCTTCACCCCCCTTCCCTTTTTGGCCCAGAGACGAAATACACTCTGTTTAAACGCAGATCATTTTGCTCCTCCCCCCATCCCCCACCCCTCTTATAAGGTANAAGGTTTTTTTTAATTTCAAAGCAAAAATTTTGCCGCCGAAAAAAACGTTTTCTTGCGCGGTTTAACTAGCAGTTTTTTTCGCTCTTTTCGGCGCAGAGATTGCTTTTAAAAGGCGCTGAAATATGCAGTCTTTGGTGACCTTTTTCTGCGCAGAAAATGCTTCAAAAAGCGTCGAAACAAACGGGCTTTCTTCTGGGTTCAAATTTCACTGTCAAAGCTGTCAAGCTGTTGCTCCAAGCTGCTCAATTCAAAACCATGAGAAACTACGTGGGGGGTCACATGGGGGGGGATGTGAATTTGATACCCAGACAAAATATGAGATGCGGCGGAAAATGAGTTGAAATCGTAACATTTAGACGAGGTTTGCTTAAGAAAGAGGTGCGCTCTTTTAATGGGCCGAGACGTAGCTCTTTAAGAAGAAAAGAACGCTCTCTGGTCTGGTCGGGAAGGGTTCCCACAAAAATGTCAGCCCATTCAGTCCAACTGTTTGGCTAAAGCGAAGAGCTTTATTATATAGAAGATAAATAAATGATTCAGCCAGGGCCAGACCATTTCTGGTTGATTGGCAGGCCCTCCAAAGTTTTATATGTAAATTCTATCTGTTGAAATTAACAAATAATAATTACAGAACAGAGCATGCAAAGTAATTAAAAAAGAAAATTCACAAGTTGGTTTAAAAATATCACAAAAAGCCTGAAAATGCGCTTGATTTTACAATGTCTGAAAATTTCAAAAAGGGCTCCACAGTCCACAGGGATTTCTTAGGAGGAAGAGTTGTCTTTTTGAGATATATTGCAATTTTCAAGCACTCTTTTTCATAAAAATGCTCAAATTCATCTTGCTTGTTCAATTAAAAAGAATTTGTTTACTTTCTTGAATTTTTTAAAATATTTTTTACATATATCAAAAAGCTATTGCGAGAGAAAAAAAAATCGGGAAAGTAAATCGAGATGTTTTTTTAAAAACCCGTTTTTTGGAAAAGTTAATTATTAAACCTTAAACCAAACAATGTTAGGAATATCGAAAAACTGACCCATATACGAAATTAAGCGGTTCGAGATGCATCTTTAAATTCACATCTCAAAATTGAAAAAAATCGACCTCCGGAAAGATCTATATTTTTTTAAATTCGTTTATCGCTAAATACAGCTGTTTTTTATTAATTTTGTTCTCTACTAAATACTGGTCCTACCGAAATTTCACCTTAAATAAAGTTTTTCTCCCTCTTTAAAAAGTTTGCAGATCATTTCTACTTGCATTCTTTTTGAAGTACTAACTGCTTATCAACATCAACTTCACTCTCCACTATTTGTTCGGACAAGGTACTGACGCCCACTGCAATACACACCTGAAGTTTGGGTGACCTACTAGCAATGGCTTCTGTGTCAGTACTGAATATATCAAATGTAAAAGTGAAAAGATACTTTTTAAAGATTATCATTATCAAAAGTCTCGAGGTTTAAGTATTCAACACAGTGCATGAAATTTTCTAATACTTGAGAGAAAAAAATGTCCATGTACCCGACCAGACCAGAGAGCGTTCTTTTCTTCTTAAAGAGCTACGTCTCGGCCCATTAAAAGAGCGCACCTCTTTCTTAAGCAAACCTCGTCTAAATGTTACGATTTCAACTCGTTTTTCGCCGCATCTCATATTTTGTCTGGGTATCAAATTCACATCCCCCCCATGTGACCCCCCACGTAGTTTCTCATGGTTTTGAATTGAGCAGCTTGGAGCAACAGCTTGACAGCTTTGACAGTGAAATTTGAACCCAGAAGAAAGCCCGTTTGATTCGACGCTTTTTGAAGCATTTTCTGCGCAGAAAAAGGTCACCAAAGACTGCATATTTCAGCGCCTTTTAAAAGCAATCTCTGCGCCGAAAAGAGCGAAAAAAACTGCTAGTTAAACCGCGCAAGAAAACGTTTTTTTCGGCGGCAAAATTTTTGCTTTGAAATTAAAAAAAACCTTAATTTTGACATATTTCAACCATTTTGAGTCGCTATTAAAGACCCAAGTTAAGAAACGCACCAAAAAAGGTTGAAACATGGCTAAAAAACAATAGATGGAAAAAAATAATTTGATTAATAAATGTATTTTCAAACACAAAAAAATCAAACTAAATAATGAAGCTGATAAAAACATGTTAAAAAAATTGTATATATTGTGCTACATTTACAGATAAACATTACTATATGATGGTGAATATAATAATTGTATGACATTGGTTATTGTGAACATGTTGACATTAAANAAATTCGTGGTGGGGGGTCAAAATCTCACCATGTGGGTCGTTCTCTAGCGAGTCGGAAATGAGTAAATTTCTGCCCTTACCAATTCTTACCTTATAAGAGGGGTGGGGGATGGGGGGAGGAGCAAAATGATCTGCGTTTAAACAGAGTGTATTTCGTCTCTGGGCCAAAAAGGGAAGGGGGGTGAAGAATATGGGGGGAAAATGGAGGGGTCTGATATCGGGTTTCAACATATTTTAAAAAAATTCCTTTTTAAAATTTTGTAGCGTCGAAATCAACGCATTCGACGGGGTCTGCGTAAAATCTACGCTATCTGGTCTAGTCGGGTAGTTTTCTAGATAAAACGGTTTATAATTAAAACTAGTAAGTCCTGGGAATTCCGAAATGTGATCTACTATATTTGTATTGTGAAATTGACTGAGTTTCTTGACACCACAACCTTACCTTGAGGGTGGGATATTTAATAAAAACGTATTTTCCTGAATCCCTTTTAACTGAAATCTGCTTTATTAGCATGACTTTTAATGATTAATAAAGGCAAAAAATAATTTCCAAAGTTTTAATAAAAAATAGTAGAAACGTGCAAGATTCAATTTTCAGATAAACCTCTGCGCCCAGTTCTTCTATCCTTCATTTTTACAATAATTCTAAAGATAAAAGCTTTAGAAATATAGACATTTATACAAATTTTTAAGTCCACATTTTTTATCATTTATTACAGAAATTAAATAATAATCAAATACAAAAAGATTTATCCTATCATGTAAAGTTTAATATCAACTATATGCTAAAACATGGTATTATTGTATACACAAATTTGTCATAATTGACATTTATTCTCTAAATTATTATTATTTTGAATTG
This sequence comes from Eurytemora carolleeae, assembly GCF_000591075.1. Classification (NCBI taxonomy): domain Eukaryota; kingdom Metazoa; phylum Arthropoda; class Copepoda; order Calanoida; family Temoridae; genus Eurytemora; species Eurytemora carolleeae. Next base: position 94,787 of record NW_019396621.1, on the reverse strand, counting down.
TGTTTAGTTGATTTGAACGAATGAACTGGAGTAAAGGGTCTGGGCAGTGGGAACAAAGGTTGAGACATTTTAAACTCTGTAATATCAACAACTAATCTAGCGCCAGCAGGTTCTCCGACAGAGCCATCACTCTCAGGTACGTCCATAGCTGTCACAGACACCGTTGTGTCAGCAGCTGTGTCCTGGATACTAGGTATTGTGCTGACAACGTGACAGGAGAGTTTACGCCTGTGTTCACTAAGGTGCGACACATATTGATTGTAAAACTGTAGAATGTCGTCTTTAGTCAGGCTACGTAGCATCTCAACCTGCAACAGTATTGGTTTAATTAGGAAAATAGTAGACGAGAACATGTTGATAAATTTAACAGACTTTTTATTTGACATTTTTACAAACCGTTTCTTAACCGTTTCATTAGTTAGTCATGGTCTTACTCTAAATGCTCTCCAATGTACGGGAAATGCCGTCTCAAAAGTAATAAATATAAAATCCTTAAATAACGTCACAATTTATGGGTCAGTGTGCAAATGAATCCAGTCCGAGCAACTTAAAAACTGTCTCCCTAAGCAGTGATGTTATTTACGGATTTTAACTGTCTATTGGTTTGGAGACTACATTTCCCGAACATTGGAACGCATCGAGAGTAAGCAATCCTACTAAACAACCTTGATACAATTCATATATTTAAAAGTTTTTTTTTGTGTTGAGATTTGATTTATTATCTGGTTTGATTTCGAAATAATAAAATAGAGTTTTGGCATACTTTGGCATCCATTTATAGAGTAGCATGTCCGGTTAACAAAGCTACTCGTTAAAACTTTGTTCTTAGGATAAATACTATTTTAAAGTCTTCCTAGCTCAAAATAAATTATCTTTAATATTGGGTTCTCGAAAATTATCTTCAATATTGCATACACAACGAGAAACTAACAGAACTGAACATTTTTAGTTAGAAAAACGACGATATATTTTTCTTTGTTTTTCGAATAGAAGTGGTTTAAAGGATGCCACTATGAACAGAACATTCCACTCTATGAATGTAGGTTAAGGTGTGTGGACAGTGACTGGATAACAAAAAACAGAAAACAAATCTTGATTTTTGATAGAACTTGTGGTGCACTCGACACTAATATCATGCTTTTTTTTTAGGTAGTCAGAACTTTTTTATTTAAATCAAGCATTGATCTCCATCTTATGCAGATCTGCAGCTTGATTTAATTCATCTTTTATATCCCGTGATAGTCATACCTTGCAGGGATAACTTGAATAGAGGGATAAAGTGTTGATCCTCAAGTTTAAAATATACCAAAGTGTGTATCGAAATTAATTGATGAAGATAAAATGGGTTGAAACTATTGTTAAAATGAAAGAAAATTCTGGACTGACAGGAAAGAAATAAAACAATTTATGCTTTTAATAGAAATAGTTTAAGTGAATCAGATGGCATTGACAGGACCAAAAGAATTTAGCAAACTGTTTAAAATGTGAAACGTCAATTCATTGAACAAATGCAACATTATAGAGGTTTGATGAAGAGTGATTACAAACAGAAACCATGCTATACTAAAATCTTAAAAAAACGTCAATTACAGAATGTTTAGAAAGTATCTCTGAGTCAAATATTGCCTTTTATTACCTCTAAGTCTACAATACCTCTGTTAAAGTTAAACGTTTAGAAAGTATCTCTGAGTCTAATATTGCCTATTATTACCTCTACAATATCTCTGTTAAAGTTAAATGTTTAGAAAGTATCTCTGAGTCTAATATTGCCTACTATTACCTCTACAATATCTCTGTTAAAGTTAAATGTTTAGAAAGTATCTCTGAGTCTAATATTGCCTACTATTACCTCTACAATATCTCTGTTAAAGTTAAATGTTTAGAAAGTATCTCTGAGTCTAATATTGCCTACTATTACCTCTACAATATCTCTGTTAAAGTTAAATGTTTAGAAAGTATCTCTGAGTCTAATATTGCCTACTATTACCTCTNCCCCCCCCCCTCCAAGAGCTTCTAAAACCGTAAATTCAAAACATTTGGCTTCTTGGATACTTTAAAGGTACACATACACTATACAGTCCAATTACCATACAAGGACTACTTTATCCCTCCATCAAACAAAACTGGCAGAAAAAAAACCATTGCTTTTAATACTATTTACTCTTCAGTTTCAGATTTGAAAAGTTTGATAGCTCTGAGTTCTAGGGATAGGGGGCTACGCCCCCTCTATACAGATCTAGGTAGGGGCACTACCCACTTGCCACCTCTGATTACGCCATTGATCTTCCAATTAAAAAGAGAAATTTACACAGTCTTTAAGAGATATATACATTGAGATCTCTGCCCTTGATGATGAGTCCAAGGCCAGGTTTAAAGGGTTTAAATAGAAGGTAACTTGAAATTACGCTAACAGTCTCTTTAAATTATATTTTCTGACCTTTCATTGCTCATATGGGTCTCTGGGGAAGATTAATAATAATTAAAACGAATTTAGCTAATAAATGGCTGAAAGTACGTAAAGAGTCCGGCCATCCTTTACTGGATGAGATAATATACTTTCCCTTCCAGCAAAATTGATTCTCCTCAAGAATAAAGAGGAAATTCAGTTTACTCTGTAATATTTTTATCTCTTCTCAAGGAAACAAAATCGAGTTAAGAACCAGATCTGCGAAAAATTTGGAGTAAATGGATAAGACAGATTTAGCTGAAAATTCTAAAAATCCTGGAAATAAAAACTTTGTATCAGCTGAGACAGGATTTCATTGAATTATTGGATGTAGAATGACGGCATAATATTTCAAGAATAGATTTTATACTAATTTTAATTTTGATAGACATAAGGCTCCAAATCTGGCATAAAACTAAAATGATGAATAAACAGATAATATTCGATATAAATAGAAAAATAATATTCAACCTTGAATTCATATTTAAATATGACTTCATATTCTATCTACAAACTGTTCTTGTCTGTATGTTTGTCTGTTTGTATCCAATAAACGTCAAAACGGCAAAACCGATAGATTTCAAATTTTATTTGGCATTGGCAACTCACATGACCACAGAGAAGGTTTATGAATGCTCAAAAATAGAGAAATTTGTCTCAAAATTTTCTTAATATTCTTAAAATTTTCAAAATTCGCGAAAAAAAATTAAAAAATCCGCGAAAGTTTTTTGTTAATCTATATATAAATTTGGCTTGTCTGTTTGTCTGTTTGTTTGTTTGTCTGTTTGTATCCAATAAACGTCAAAACGGCTGAACCGATCGGGCCCAAATTTTTTGTGGGACATCTAGGGACACCAGGGAAGGTTTATGAATGATTGAAATTTTAAAAATTTGTGTTTTAAAGGTTTTTAATTTTGTAAAAAAAAATTAAATATTTGAAAATCCGCGAATTTTTTTTTTTAAATCCGCAAAATTTTTTTAATTTTTGTTTTGAAATGTAAACAAAAAGAACATGTTCACAATTAAAATAGAAGATGGGCGCGAAGCGCCCTAAAAGCCTAGAAAGAAGGGCGCGAAGCGCCTTGAATTTCTAGTGTTTTAAATTGCACGAAGCAAAAATGCTCATATAAAGTTGAATTGAAAGTTGAATTAGAAGATTTTGAAAGATGAAAGCCTAGTATTCAATATTGGATAAGGTTGCTAACCTGTAAAGTTTGGTTTAGTCCTGCAATGTACTCCTCTATCCTTGTATCAACATACTCTGGAACCTTCTCCGACTGAACGATAACCCTGAGTCCCTGGGCTCCGCTAGATCTTCGGATTCCACTGAACACAATGTATCCAAGCTGCTCCTAATAATATCAGGGTTAAACAATCATTTTTTATCTATCTGAATTGTGAATCACAAACCTTGGGTACCATTCAGGATTCGAAAAAAACGGTTTAAAAAGTCTGAAAAATGTACAGTAAACATAAATTGTCGAATTATATTCAATATAAATTAAAATGATGCAGCAAAAGGTAAAATTCATTAGTTGAAAAAAAAGGAAAAACAAGCCTAAAAATTCAAAATAAACAGAAATTCTGGAATTACTTTTGATAAAATTATAACAATGCAGCAGAAGAAAGATTAAAATTTACTAAGATTTAGCCTTAGATAAACTCCCAACTTCCAATTTAGTAAATGAAAAAAATATTAATAAATATTAATCAGATAATAAAAGAAAATATGCAAGATAATGTTTAATTATTATTTTTACCGCCTTTAGACCAACATTACCGATTCCCCAAACAAAGGGAAGTTTTAAGTTACTTTATTCAATTTTGAGAGAATTTTTATCCAGTATTTTACTCACAACTTCATAATCTTGGGTATTCAAATTTTTTTATTTGCTCCGAGTCCAATAAGTAACATTCTATAGGTTTCATTTTATATTTCGCGGATTTCAGTAAAAAATCGATTATTTCTATAAATATATTAAATAAATTTATATATCCAACTTTCTTGTGTTAACATTTGGAAAATAATGATTTTTGATGTGATTTTTATTTTTTCCCGCTCAAAAAACATACTGTCCTGCATGATAACACAAGAAAGTTGCATAAATAGATATAAAGTTCCCTGGGACAGTCATGTAAAATAATCACCCGCTCTGCAAAGTTTTCGGGGGGAAATTCGCGCATTTTCATCTTAAAAGACGATAAAATTGTGTACAACTACTTTTTCGGGAAATGAAAAATTTTACTTAACCACGGGTTCCCTCGACCAATTTTGTCTAACTTCCCTCTTTGGTTGTTGTAAACAATTATTTGCGCCCCCCCCCCAAAAAAAACGGGTTTAAAATCTTAAGATAATTTCCCCTGTTCATCATCACTTAGCAGTCTGCACTTCGAATCTGCTTTTAAATTTTCATATCAAAATTAATTTAATACCCAAATTCATATAAAACCACTCAAAGAAGACCTGTCATTTCAACCTATATCTATGTAATTACTCTAGGTTTCCTGCTCCACAATATTCACGCACCTCTGACCCTTTTGTAAAAGTAAACTCAACCTAAAGTCTGACCGCGTCAACCTTGTTGCACCGGCTAGTTCTATAGAGTGTCTGCTTAATTTACCCAATGTCCGGGCGATACAGTACAAACTGGAATCGGAAAGGTTGACCTGGCTCGGAAATTCAAATGTAATACGGCTGCCCGTGTATTACCTTGGTTCTTAGCTGATCAAAGCATGATTCTCTGATGATCTGGGCCAACAACTCCAACTGCATATTCGCTCTAAATAAATAGATTTTTCCCTCATCCATTATCAGACACAGGGTTTAAGGGTGCATTGTAAATCGTAAATTCCACTCTTTTTAATCAAGTAATCTAAATTTTAGATTCAAATAATTTAATAATTGTTGAATTTACGTGTTAATTTTAAAAATCCGAACGTACTTAATTTTTTATTCTATTCTATTTTTATAATTAAATTTTTTCTTATAAGATATTTTCTTTGTGAATTCTTGAATCCTGAACCATCACTTTATTACTTTCAAATAAGGGATCATTAAAAACTTCCTAATCTCTGAATGATCAAGATTTATAAAAAAGGCGAAAAAAGAAAAAAATAGATTTTTTTGTTTAAAATTCAGTAAATCTAGAAGAGTTGAATAAAGTTGAAATACGCTAACATTGATGTGTTTAACTAAAAGGTTTCTACAAACAATCCTTAATGATGAAGTATTGAAATTGTAGAGAACTTAGTATCAGTGACTAACATATCACTATGTAGTAGAAAAAGGTTTAAACAGGTAGTAATAAGGATAGTTTTGATGTCAGTTAAAAGACATTTACAGAATTTTGGACGTTTTAAAGTGCTTCACAAAAATCCGAGTTATTACTCACAATACAAAATTGTATTTTTGATGAGTTTACTTTTATTACATTATGTTCAACTTGTTCTCTGATCAAAGATATTAACCAAAAAGATTTTTCAAAACGAAAAACGATTTTAATAATTTGGTTTTGGTTTTATCTTTAGTCAAGAGTAAATAGGAAATATTTTGCATAAAAAAGCAAACTAGTTTAGCATGTAATCTTGAAGTAATATTTACATCTCAGATTCTTGTGAAACCTCTGAAACTAGTTTAGCATGTAATCTTGAGGTAATATTTACATCTCAGATTCTTGTGAAACCTCTGAAACTAGTTTAGAATGTAATCTTGAGGTAATATTTACATCTCAGATTCTTGTGAAACCTCTGAAACTAGTTTAGAATGTAATCTTGAGGTAACATTTACATCTCAGATTCTTGTGAATTATCTCTGAAAGCCTGAAATGCTTAGAAACGGACCTGGAAACGATCCCCCTCATTATGTACAAGGTTTACCCACATCAGATAATTATACGAGATTTGGGTCAACACGAGATTATACAAGATGAGAAGACCTCATCTTGGGCAAACCAGACCCCCCCCCACAGTAGTATCCAACCCAGACCGGTAAGATAAATAAAGTATCATCCCTGGGAGCAGTGCTTAGGATCCATTTAATTTTGATGCGGATCCGGATCCAGGTCATTTCTATAAGATTTACTGAATCTTTTAAAAAAATAATTTTCAAATTTTTTGTTTTATTTTTTTTTTGCATATTTTTATCCTAAAACTTATAATCTCTCTTTTTTCAAAAGTTCATATTTTGGATTTAGAAGTAAAAAAGGTTATTTTGCAGATTTTGGTTGATATTTTACCCCTTGGATCCGGATCCGTGGATCCGCATATTTTTGCGGATCCGGATCCAGGAAGCCAAAATCTTACGAATCTAACGGATCCGGATCCTAAGCACTGCCCGGGAGTGCACAATGCACAAATGTACATACCTGGTATCCTGCATCCCACATTGATAGTATACTTCTATACAGGAAGCTTTATGTACTGCATTTGTTGTCTAAACATAAGTAGAATAGATTATCATTTTCATTATTATCAATGAAGTCAGGCCAATACAATCAGGATCAGGGATGTAAATAGGAATTTGTTCTGGGAGGGGGGGGGGGGGGGGGGGGTCAGAGAGGCTAAGCCCCTCCCCCTGTTTAAGCCTCTACCCATTTTTAATCAAACCCCTGTCTGTCTGTATGCAATATGCATAAAACTAAAAAATTTTATTCCTAAATCTGAGAAAGTTTTTGTACTAACAACATATAGACTTGATCATATCATTTAGGTTATTGCCTAAATAATAAATAATAAATATACCTTATAAACCGCGTGAAGATCAGTTAGTTGAATTTCTCTATCTGTGAGACACTGTGACGGAAGAAGGGGTCTTAAAATATACAAGATTTAGATATTACATCTTTGTATTAAGAAGAAATTTCGCAATGTAGAAAATCCTTTAACATATTGAACAAGCTTTAACGTCTCGTATGGAATATTTTCCTAAATATCCTCCATGTAATTGTAAAAAGTGGCAAGGTCTGAATCCAACCCATCATATATTTGAAGATTTTGCAAGTTCTTATTTCAAACTTGTTTCGATAATTTCAAACATTATCTCTGAAGCATAAATACAAAAATAAACCAAAATTTAACATCAAGGTAACTTAAAATTACGTTTAACGTCCTTTAAAGAAACCCTGCATTTTCCGTGCAGAATATTATATAAACCTTTTGGATCCGTCCTTGAAAATTTCCGCGTTTCCCAGATAGTTATACACAGGGTGGCCAAAACTTTTTTGAACAAATTCGTACAAAAATCCGTACATTTTCAGAAGAAATCCGTACAATCCGTACAATTTTCGAAAAAAAATCCGTACAATCCGTACAATTTTTAAAAAAAAAATCCGTACAATCCGTACATTTTTTTAAACCAATCCGTACATTTTTTTAAAGATCCGTACATTTTTTTAAAAAATCTGTACAATCAGCACAATTTTCGAAAAAAATCCCATTTTTGAAAAAAAAA